>NC_069711.1:25029072-25229072 GCF_027358585.1 Pangasianodon hypophthalmus | reverse complement strand
TGTGTGTGTGTGTGTGTGTGTGTGTGTGTGTGTGTGTGAGAGAGAGAGCGCGCGTGCCAAATAAGCCACATGTCTAGTAGTAGATCTCACACACGTTTAATCATGCAGCACTGATGCGCATGCACACACATACACACACATACACACACAAACCCAAAATTCTCATGTTTTGATAGTTCATAAGTGTCACTGAAAATCTAATGACAGAGTTGTTGGCACTTTGCATGTGTGTGTGTGAGTGTGTGTGTGTGTGTGTGTGTACTTGCTCAGCTGCTGCAGCACATCATTTTTGGTGGTAACTTTTCTACTGAACCACTGATGAACACACTGATATTTTTCTGAAGTGTGTATTCTTTTGTGTGTGTGTGTGTGTGTGTGTAGCTTTCGTCAGTCTTGGCTCAGTGTACAACCTTCTGTCCTATCAGCAGTGCTCCGTAACAAGGGCTTCACACGGCGACCTCACACACACACACACACACACACACACACAGATAGAGAGCCAAGCAGCTCTCTGTGTTGCCATGTGACACACGTTTTCTCTCTCTCTCTATCTTTAGCGTTCTCTACCTCATAATACACACACACACACACACACACACACACACTGCCATAGCACAGATATTCATGTTTGGTTATCTCACCAAGTGGATCAGGAGGATTTAGGTGTTGGTGTAGCATCTCATTATTGAGGAATATTCTCTTACTCAGACACACACACTCACACACAGCCAAGCAAGTCTCTGTGTTGCCATGTGACACATGTTGCCTATTTTTCTCTCTCTTTCACTTCTTGGATTTTAGGTGACATTCTTCTCTCCCTCCTGTCTCTCTCTCTCTACATCGTGTGTCTCTTTAGCTCTCGTTCTCTCTCACAGAAACTCAGACTGCAGCACAAACCCGCCATTATTACCCAGTGTGTTAGACAAAAGTGTCTCTGTGGGACTCGTGTTGTCACCATACCATCATTTTGACTTGACAAGTATAGAATCACAACTCCTGATACCAAACAACATGGCAAAAGTAATTATACACTAACAGTAGTTCAGGAGTTTAGGTTATGATGGAAAGCTGTGTGTGTTTAACATTGGTTTCTACACCAGTGTGCGTTAGCTTTTTACATTAGCTTAGTGTTCAATTGCTATTAATTTATTTATTTTTATTTTTAGTGATGCCCGTCTCCTCCAAATGTCCCTATTAAGGAGAAGGAAGTGAAAGGAACAAACCCTGCATCATTCTTCATCGAAATTGTTAGCTGGATACTTTATAACCAGGGTTTCATTTATCAAAATGTGCATAGAACAAGTTGTGTGCAAAGGCACTACACACAAAAAACTGGTATTTATCACGGTCGGATGCAAGTGCAGGCGGTTTTATTAAAGGTGAAACAAACAAGGTGCAAACAAAAATTAACACAAGGCACGAGGAAGCACATACAGACTATAGACGATACGTTACACACGAGAAGACCTTGACAAAGAAACACACAGAAACCAGAACATAAATAGGGGTGCTAATTAGGTGCAACAGGAAACAGGTGTGCTCACTCAGGCATGTGATCTGGTCGTGTGATGTGCTGGGGCTGATGGGTAGTGTAGTTCTCCGCCATTTTGACAGCACACAGCTGTACACGATGGCCATTGAGAAATCCCACACATTCTAAACTGATGTGCTTGTGCATGGTCACACTCATTTGCATAAAGACACTCCCAAATTGCCATATATGGTGAACAACTTCCCTGTAAAAAGTCAAGCAATCGGCTCATGGCACTGCCGGTTAAGGACGACATGGAGCATGTCAAGTATTCTGATTGTCAAATTAATCTCTTCTATCAAAACCTGAAATAAATAAACTAGTGCGAAGCACAGCAAGTCATTCGGACCATTTGAATTGCACATGCACATGCAAGAGGTCGTAACTCGTAATTCCTGACAAGTGACATCAAATCAAAATGGCTGCTCACAGGCTCAACAGTAAACATAGGAGCACTTCTTATCTTTATATGAGTTATACCATGTGTATGTTAGAGGTATTTGATTTAGATCAATCAACATACTGATATATTCTGTAAAATCTGTAACATCATCAGATATCAGATATATTCTGTTAAATCTGTGACATCGACTATACAGTTGGCTGTTCTGAGGAGGAAAATATATATATCTCTCATCACACTTAGCTGGCTAGATTATTGCTGAAAAAAAAAGATGAACATGGAGGCATTTGTAGCTTGAATGCACAGAGGTACAGAGTGACCTCATTTCCCACTACCGAGGTAAAGCGAATGCAGCATTCTTTATACTGTGAGTAAGGAATAAAACACTTGGGGACATGCTGTTATAGAGAAATAATCAACGACACAAAGCAGAGTTACTGTGACCATCCTGAAGCTGATTATTTTCCTATAACAGCACACCTTGATATGTTTTATTCCTCTTATACCACGGCAATTTGTCAACCCTTCCTTCCTCTTACTTATTAAGTTACTAAGACAAAAAAAAACTTAAAGCGTAAACTCCTCTGTCCTGAAACGTCAAAAAATAAACATCTCCTTACAGAAAACTTCACCATACCAACCATTACACATATTTATTTTGTTTATGTGGTGCGTCCCCCTGTAATTATTACAACGAGCACATTAAAATAAACAGTCAGAGAAAATTAATCAACACCTTCTGACCAATCAGAAGCCAGAATTCAGCTGTGCTGTGGAATACCACTAAAGAAATGATATTTAAATTCTTCTGTTAAGAAATGTCAGGAACTAACTGATTCTGTTTTTATGATTGATCTTGTAACAGTGTAGTGACTAAAGTATGCTCTACATTTCTAAAAGTCAGCAACGGACATGGGAGTTTTATTTCCTCAAAGTAATTAGATCTCACAATGACCATCTAGTGTCAGGAATCAGTTTTTTAAGGTATCTCTGAAAGTATATGATTGTTCAGCATCATCAGACGCTTGCAGATTCTTTGGGTGATTTCACATATGCAGTGTTTTGTCAGTGTTTTGTTTTGATCCCTGGTGTATTTTCCTCTTTGGTGCATTTCGTTTGTGCACAGTAAGCACACTCGGGAGCCGAGCAAAACATCCACTCAGCGAGGTGTTCTTGATACACTTCCAATCGAACTCTAGCATGCTTCCATTGCAGTGAGAAAGTGATTCAATCCTGAATCGACCCAAATACAGGAAGTGAATCAAACATGCATGTGTTTTGGGTTGTGGGTGACATTTTTCTGTAGTTGTGAGCTGCTGAAATGAACCACGAGGCACAAACTGTCCCAAAGGACAGCGTTAAGTGCTGCAGTGTTCCGGAGCTTTGGACTGATGAACAAATAGAGAAACTAAATGGTCAATGTGATACACATTATGTTTTCTTTGTAGATTTCTACACACACTTGGCAAAGATTTGTTAACTTTTTTGTTGTTGTATGTCTGACCAATGAATAGAAGAGTTTTAAGCATGCATTTTCAGCTCTACTCACTCAGCCAACTTTTTTTTCACACTTTTTGGTTCGTTTAATGATGTGCAGGGAGAAAACAAACCAAACCAAATAGCAAATGAACCGAAAGTATACATTTTGCTCTGATTCAGGCTCAGTTTTCAGAATAGTAGACGCAAAAGCACCCTTAAACAATTCTCAAAGTTCTTATTTAAAGTGATGAAGGTTAAGGATACGGCCGGGTCTTTGCCCCTGATTGATTCAGTTCTTTCTGTCCTTATGACTTCATAACTATGAAATCAACCTTCTGCCATATGTTTGAATTTGTACGAATTTTTCATGAGGGTTAGGTTTGAATACACTATTATAAGTTTAACGGTACATTTAAGATGCATGATTTCAGTAAAATGTTGTAAAATGATAGGAATATGTACAGGAAGGAATGGATTGGAAAAAGTAGTGGCTTGCCCGAGATTGGGATAAATGCTCTTTGGGAAATATACCTCTTGCTTGAGTCTCCAAAAGTTCAGAAATGCGAACTCATTTCAGTCGATAAATGTATTGTAACTGAATTAGTATTTGATACCTGATGGAGTATAAACAGCTCTGGGTAGTGCACTCAGACAGATGGAGCCGAGTGTGTCTGGGTTTAGAGCTCGGACATCGTGACTTACTGAGATTTACATACAAAACAAAGCATCTCTTTATTAGAGAGGATGATAAATTGAACATCATGCACTCAGATGATTTTGTGGGAAAATCGCATGATTGCAATGTTGTTGTTTTTTTCATGTGAGTGTCCTCTAAGGCACTGTAAAGTGTGTGTTTATGCGAAGCAGCAGCAACACACACACACACACATTCAGGGTCCCTTTCTCTCTCTCTCACTAGTGTATTAGAGCAGGCTGGCGTCTGTCTCTGTTTATCGGTTTTGTTTTCAGCATGCTGCCTTTCACTGCTACTGCTACGCTAACAGGCCGAGCGCCAGTTAGAGTATTAATTAACGCCACGATACCGTGTACAGCTCAGTGGAAATGACATTTTGTGTTAGTACTGAGTGCAGGGGTTTGTTAGTGACTTTCCCTTTGTTCTTGTTTTTGTTATTTATTATTTTTCACATGTATTGCTTCGCAGATTTGCCATTGCCCTTTAAACAGAGGACATTTTGCTTTTTCTGGGCTTGTTGGATTTGCGCTGGAATTGGAGATGGTCGTGAGTGTGTGTGTGTGTGTGTGTGTGTGTGTGTGTGAGAATGGGTTAGTGAGGTATAGCACCAAAAACAGTGTATCACTGAAACTTTTTTCATGCTGTTGCTCTAAGGCAGTGATTGAAGGAGAAATACATTAGCATGGAATATTCAAATTATTAAACTGATTCACTTCTAGTATATTTGCATATGATTTGCCATTGTTACCATGGTAACTCATGCAAATTACAAATGCTCACTTTTATTGGCTCCTTCACTATGTTCTCACTGCTGTCGTTGTGTTGCGCTCAAAACTTCAGGCTGGGTTACAGCTCTGATCTAAATCGTAAGTGATGGAGTTAAAAATGAACCCAAACACATCTTTACTACAGAAATAACAGATTGTTCACGTCAGGTCACGTCATGAGTTTAAATACGTGTGTGGAGGCCTGGGAAAACATAGTCATATGGTGACATTTTGACAATTTTTAACTAAATAGAGAGCTAAAAATTTGAGCATTTCAAAGTCTGGTTATTCACCAAAGTAAAAACGGACAAAATTGCATTTAAAGATTGTATTATTACATTTTGACATGGGCATGTGCCTGTGTCCCTGCAGCATGTAGCTATCGACAACGTGAAGAGAGCAGGACGTTCACCGTGTGAGGAAGCTAGCAAAGTTTTAGCCATTTTCAGTCGACTGTTTTTACCGCGGTGTTTATTAAACTGACTTCTCTCCCAAAATTATCTGTGCAGGCATATAGCCAAAGTAAAAATGAAATAAAAACATTTCCATGTTGTTCTGATGAATACATTTATAGAGTCTTAAAGTTGAAGTGTCAAAATATGTTATAGTCAGAAAAACTTTACAAAACTTGATTTTTCATCTCTTTTGGATGTTTGCCACAGCAACATCCAGACATTCACACATACTATATATACATTTTTGTCTATATCTCCCTCTACTACTCACACTTTCGCCAAAGATTCAAAAATTCAGCTGAGGTTCCCGTCATGAGCTGTGGTGTTCCTCCCATACACACTCAACATGTTTACATTGAAATGTTTGTGATGTGTTTAGTGATTCTGGTGCTAATTTGCTGTTATGATGTTGTATTTTCCTTATTCCTGAGAGAAGATAGTGGTTGGTTTTCCATGCTGATGTCACAGAGGGACACTGTTTTGTTATGCTGGTGGAGTTACAATAGTGTTTAATAGGAGAAAAAAAATCTCAAACAATCTCAAACATAAAGAATAGCAGCCAGGTTTTGCTGTTAACTCCTAAAAACAAAAGCGCTTCTTGTCAGTTCCAGCATTGATCCAACTTAACTAGCTCAGCTAGTTAGTGACAGTGTTAATGGTGATATTAGCATGAAAATTGAAGCTTTGGAAGCTGATCTGTTTGAGCAGAGTATACAGATGAGGAGATGAGAGAGCTGGAAAGGCTAAAGGACTAATGCGCCATTGCATCTCTCTCTTTAGGGGGCAAAATCCTACTGGCACTATCAGCTGGTAGTCAAACAGCATTGTGGGTCATGCAAGAAAATGTTAATCTACATGAAAATAGACCAATATGATGAAAGATGTCAATGAAAGAAGTTCAAAAGAAAAAAGTCCACTCAGAATTTCATTACAAAAAAAATCTTGGATGCCGCCGAAGATTGCGTGTTGATTATGAAGGTTACTATGCAAGTCATGCAGGCTGGATTTTTCCTGTAATCAGTGTAATCTCATACTTTGGAGTGTCAATTAACCAGCAGCATATGACTGACTAGTCCACAACTCAGTAATTATTAGGAATAAATGTGACATTAGGAACATACTGTGTAGTAACAATGATTAAAAACTAGCATGAAAAACAAGTTTAGCAAAAGAGCCGCATGTTTTGCTGTTGTTATGTCGGTCATGCCGGCGGTGGCTACACGCCTGTGTCCTGAAGTCCCTTATCACATGTTGTTCATGTGAGCTGATTAAGTACTGGCGCAGCAGCTGGGATTCAACCAAGGGCAATCTTGAGGCCAATGGTGGACAATGGTGCTTTTAAAAAAACTGGAACTGACGCTCAGAGTGTGTGTGCCATTTTCTCGCAGTGACCTGAGGGGCTTTTGTAAAGGTGATCCGATGAGGCATTTTCCACCTGGACCTCATTAGGTAAAAAGTCACACCACGACCTTTACTAGTGACGGCCAAGTTACAGCGACTTGTATTACTGGGGACTTGAGCACACCTCGGTGTAAAAGTACACATCACTACATCATCATTTATTCCACACACTCTGTTGCCTTCGCCCTTTATCACTAACGGTTAGAGTTTGGCATACTAATTAGGGCACTAGTATGACAGTTTGGGACGCAGCCACAGGCAATGAAAAGGTTTGCTGTGGCTGTTAAACCACTTGCTAATGCAACATGCTATTTTGTCGCATACTATTTTGACGCTCTGTGTATTTTGCATATTTATGGTTCGGGACTCTGGAGAGACAGGACACACTCGATAGTTAGGTGTGTGTGTTATTTTCTCTTTTCCATTCAAGCCCTACCTCAATTATTCTAAATTTTTAATTAATGAGCAGCTACTTGCTGCTGTGCGTGAATGTCAGTCGGCATTATGGTACACGGCGTCGGCTCTGAGAGAGAGAGTCCTTAGGGAGATGTACTGTTTCAGTGTGGTGCTCCACAGCGATGCAGCACACGATAGAGATGTGAATACGTGGCAGCGAAACAGACAGGTGTGCACGTGAGCATGTTCATATTCTTCAGAATGTTGGTTTAACATCCCGTGAGAGACATGTCGGCGACTGTGTACCGATGTTTCTGTCAAATGCTTAAGCAGGTGTAGTAAAGGCTGCTAGCTACACAAGCGCTTGCTTTATGAGTTAGTGTGTGAGTGTACAGTATGTGCGTGTATGTGCGTGTACGTGTGTGTATGAGCGTGTGCTTTTATCGAGTTATATCTGAGTTATATCAGCTATCATCTGGGCCTCCATGATCAATAAGGCTAGCATAAATACTGGAAACACTGCCCTAACATACATTAACACAGTCTAATGCTTATTGTACTACAGCACTGTTAAATTCTTGAACCTGATTGGTCAGAAGGTGTTGTTTAATTTTCTATAACAGCAGCTCTGTCAATAGACAAGAGCCAGAAAAAGAGAGGCTGGTGAAGAAAAGTGAGTGATAACGTTCTAAGTGAGAACAGGAACTAACGTCTCACGGATGTTCCACAGCATTAAATTCTTTTATTGTGCATTTAAAACCAGTAGCCGAGTTCAGCAAGCTAGCAAGCTAGTTAAAATTAAACAAACCTGTTTTACCTAGCTAATGTTTAATGTTGCTTGGCTTAGTGTGTCATTGAGTGTATGTATGTGTTTCTGGTAATATATATGGCCACGGCATGCGTGTGTGTGTGTGCGTGTGTTTTTGGTACCAACATGGCAGCCTCAGTTTGCAGTGTGTTAGTGCAATCTCAAAGCCGACACTCACACCGACACACTCCATTTTCTCTTCATCCCATTCCGGGCTCTGCTATTCTCTTTCATCTTGCCCCCTATGCAGCCTATCTTTTTCTCTCTCATCCCATCACCCCTTTGCTGTGGTGTGTGTATTGATGTGTTTTATTCCACAGAAAGGGCACGCAGTGCGAATCAAAGTCCGAGATAAGATCACAGATTGCTGAAACGAGGCTTTGCTTCCATTTCATTATTATACAGAGGAGCAGGATGTGAACATGGAGGCCTTTCAAACCCACTCGGTTGTATTTCCAAAACTATATGGGTCTATAGGACGGAGTCCACGAGAAAGAACTACCTGTCAGTTATTGAATACTAAAACAGAAATTAAATGTTGAAGAAAAGTTGGTTTCAACACAAGATATGTCAGGCAAACTATATCATAAACATTCTTAACATTGTGTTAATTTTTGTTTCTCTTAAATGACAAACACCTGATGTTGACTCCACTACTACACTAATCCTTCAAATGATACCTATTATTAGCAGAAGTAATAATAGTTGTAATAATACAGTGATATTAATATTAGAGTCTGTTAACCTTCAGTTGCTCAGCCTTGTGCTTGGATTGGATTCTGTTTCAGTCTCTTTAGATAAAAGCATCTGCCAAATGAATAAACGTGTTATGCTTTATCGTCTCGGCTGCTTTCAGTCCATAAGGAGTCACTGTATTGGACATCTTTAAGCAAAGAGTGAAGGAAAACTGTATTAGTGTTCAATATCTGATGAAATAAAAGTCATTCTTGGTAGTGCACTTAGACCTTTTTTGTTTGACTGTAAATGGGCTTCTTAGACTGAACTGTAGATTTAAACTTTACCAATCAAATCCCAAAGCTAACCAAAAACTATCCACATATATTCCCAGTAACTGCCATTAAAGTGAACTAGAACAGAAGTAGGTCTAGAAGTAAAAGTTGGTGTATATCATGCAATGGAGTGCAGTAGAATAGAATAGAGTAGAAGACAATAGATTATAGAATAGAAGAAAGTAGAGTAGAACAGAAGAGAAAGTGATATCATAGAAAGGAATGGAGTAGATTAGAGCAGAATAGAATGCAGTAGAATATAGTGGAATGGTAGACTAGAGCAGACTATAATAGAGTAGAATAGAGAAGAACCATTTGGTTTGCTGGGGATGGCGCCACCTGGGGGCTGTGGAGATGGCTTGGGGATCACATATGGGGAGCTGTACTGTAATGGCTTGGGACTGCGATTGTTATAGTGGCTTTGGGGCTGCGGTTGCCACGAACACCTTCGTACTCAGGACTCCATCAGTGGACAGTGGATAGATTTTAACCAACCGGACTACTTGCAAAAACTGTGATGAATTTATTGGTTGCACATTTGCACTATTTGTCCTTATAGTACACAATAATAGAAGGGATTTATTTATAATCGCACTATCCGTTGCACCCAGATGAGGATGGGTTCCTTTTGAGCCTGGTTCCTCTCAAGATTTCTTCCTCATATCATCTCAGGGAGTTTTTCCTTGCCACCGTCGCCTCTGGCTTGCTCATTAGGGATAAATTCACATATTTACAATATATTTTTTTTGTGAATCCATTTATTTCTGTAAAGCTGCTTTGTGACAATGTCCATTGTTAAAAGCGCTATACAAATAAAATTGAATTGAATTGAATAGAATAGAGTAAAATGGAGTAGAATAAAATGGTAAAGGAGAATAGAGTCGAATAGAATTTAGTAAAATTGAGAAGTAGTAGTAGTAGACTAGGACAGATTAGAATAGAATAGAGGTGTTTAGAATAGAATCTGCTGAAATAAAAGCAATTCTTTGTAGTGCACTTACATTTATTCATATTTACTTCTGTGGAGCAGAATAGAATAGACTAGAGTAAAGTAGAATAAAGTAAAACAGAACAGAATAGAGCAAAGGAGTTTAGAGTAGAATGGATCAGAAGAATAGAGTATTAGAGTGTAGTACAGAACTGAGTAGAATAGAAAAGACTATAGTAGTGCAATAGAGTAGTATAGAAGACAGTAGAATATAAGAGAGCATAGAGTTGAAGAGAGTAGAAGAGAACATAGAGTAAAAGACAAAGTAGAGTAGAATAAAATAACAGCATAGAGTAGTTTAGAATAGAATTCAATTTTAGAAAAAATCTAGAATTAGATTTTTTCACTCACACTTACTACTATAAAGTAGAATAGAATACAGTGGAGTAGAATAAAACAGAGCAGAATTGTGTAGAGTAGAATTAAACAGTACAATAGGATAGAATAGACTAAAATAAAACAGAGGAGAATAGAACAGAGCAAATTAGAGTAGAACACTGGTATATTAGAGAGTAGAAGAGAACTGAGTAGAATTGAGTAGAAGAGAGTAGAATAGAATAGAACAGCATAGAATATAATATAGACAATAGAAGAGAATAAAGCAGAGGAGAGTAGAATAGAATCGTATTGTAATACATGGGAGCAAATCTAAAATGCTATCCACAAAACAGGCAGTCGGAGGTAAAAAGCTAGAATATGAAAATGCAGGCAGCAGTGGAACATCAAAAGACTGAAACATAAAACACGGAGGAGATCGCTTAGAAACGCGAAGAACGCATGGGAGACTTCACAAAGAACATAAAGACAAATAAAGCTGAGTGTAAAGGTTTGCATCCCTTTCAGTTTTTGAAGGGGAAAGGGGGAAATGATCTCTTTTTTTCTAATTTATCTGCAAAACATTATAATCCCAAGATGTTAAAAAATAAAACGTGAATACATCTTTAAACAAGACAACAATATTCTATTACAAATAATTACAACTGTGGGGATCTAGATGTTGTTCAGAGGATAGTAAAGAGGTTGGAGGCAAAGTTATTAGTAAACATTTATTTCACATTCAAAGTTTATATCTTAACATACTCTATTTGGCAGTTTTTGTTACTTATGATAAGCAAGAGACATCTAACTTAATGCACTAAATGTCTTTTGTTTTCTAGAAATTATCAACTACTTTGTCCTAAGTAGGCATTGATTGGAATAATTGAAATCAACATGGAAACCTGGTTCTAACTACACAGTGATAATTGGAGGTGTGGCCAGGGTACATGAGTGTGCCAATCAGGAGCTGTTGTTTTATGATGAAATTATAGTGGAATGTAGTTTTAGGTTCCAGATTAGACAGAAAGGATATGAAGGCCCTGATTTACAAAGATCTGATAAATTGTGAATGTACAAACTTACTAAATATAGCGGTAGGATGCAATATTCAAGGTTTTTGTGTGTGTGTGTGTGTGTGTGTGTGTGTGTGCGCGTGTGTGCTATTTCTTCTTGATTGCTGTGCTGAGTTTGGATCTCAAAGAAACTCCTGGAAGAGTAAAACTGAAACTTGCTACACGTTGCCCTTAATTACGGATAAAGAACAACATGATTAAATATGATGAGAGGTGTTGAAAAAAAGAAGATTAAAAATAGAATATGTCTGAAACTAGGAAATAAGAGTGTAAACATGAGGAAAGGCTAACGATCATTCTTTCTGGCTTTTGAGTGCTGTTGGTATTGGAGGTGAAAGCATTACTGATGTAATACTCAGAATAATCATTTGATATCCTGAGACAAGATTTTGAGACACTTTAACAAAGGGTTTAATTGAGCTTCATAAATGGTAATAAAGCGCTTCAGCAAATATAATACTTGCCCTTCCTTATTGCACAATCCCTGTTTCTGAAATGGCTTTTTAAGCTGCAGTAGGTAATTCACAGTAGGTGTTGTCAAGTTAGCATATGTTTTTATAGCAGCAGAACTTGAATAAATCAGGGCCAAACAGTGCAGTTTTAAATGAAGATCATTTTAAAATGAACTGCAGAGTTTTAAATAAGATAAAATGCACTATATTTGTATAATTTATTTGAAAGTCTTAGTGGATCTAGGCTCTCGATTTGGTGCTAGGGTAAGATGCTTCTGGAAGCTTCTATGTTGCTCTGGGTTAAACCCTGAATGTCTTCAAATCCCACACATGGCCCTGTTTATCCCATAACACTGAGGCATGGTGGGAAGGGGAGTGAAAGGGGAAGCATCCATCATGGGCATGTTCTGATGAATTCACGTCCAGCTAGAAAACAGCTTTCCAGTGGATAGAAAACACCTGGTGAATTTAGATGTTCCTTTGCTCACCTCCCCAACAAATCATAAACTACTTTTATTTCCATGAAAAAAATCAAATTCAGCTTGTGCGAATGTTTCCGTGTCAACAGTTCCAGTGGAAACTAAAAAGCGGCTGCCACTCGACAAAGGCACGTAATTGTAGTGGTGCTTCTGAAAACCGACGCACTTCATCGACTGGAGAGAATGAAAGAGAGAGAGAGGGGAAATGAAGAGATGGAGGAAGTGAGGTCAAGTGAGAGGTTGAAAAGCTCTCGCTCGTCATATTGTTTTGACACTCGTATCTATCAGAGCGTCACATTTCACTGCCTTACACTCATCCCTGTGAATATGCGATGGAGGCAACACAGTTGGCATCGCACTACCCAGAGTGTGGAAGATAGGTGAACCGATGGATGGATAGCAGAAGAGGTGGATGGACAGATTAGAATGTGAAAGACGATGCAAAGGAAGGCGGCAGATAGAGATGTCCTCGGTAGGGTGCTGTGGATGGAGTATGATTGCAGCGGAGTGAAAAAAAGAGAGATATCCTGTACACACACACTGTGTTTTCTCACACCTCCAGATATCATTATCTGGAGAAGGAGATGATGGTGTCATCGATTGTGGAGTCGGGAGTGTTTCATTTGCTCCAGGGGCACACATCTACTTTCCTCTCTCTCTGTCTCTCTCTCTCTCTCTCTCTCTACTGTCTCCCCACTCTCTCTTGCTCTATCTCTCGTGCGCTCTCTCTGATTGCTTTATTGCTCCGAGTCACCAGGGAAAATTAACGGAGAACAGGATGGGAGGATGGAGGCAGGAGGTTTAGTCGCTCGGAGCTTCACACAAACACACGGCAGCTGCTCCAGTTTCGACTCCCCTGCGTTTCATTACCGTTTCCAGCGTGACCTCGCCGACTTCCCCTAATGACCCGGGAAGTGATCACCTACTTTTGTCATTGAATTGTTCAGCTTGAACACACAGTTGAAGCAATTTTAGCTGTGTTCCATTCTGGATCAACTGCCTTAAGTATCCACCTCTGTTGATAGACCCTGTTTAATTAGGCAGCATTTTAATCAAAAACAACCCTTCACACAGGTATCACATTCAGTAGGTCAATCAATTCTGTTTTTATTTGTATAGCACTTTTAACAATTGTGACAAAGCAGCTTTACAGAGATCCAGATGTAGATTTCGATCCCTAATGAACAAGCCAGAGGTGACAGAGGAGAGGAAAGACTCCCTAAGGCAACCCGAGGACTCGAAAGGAACCCATCCTCTTCTAGGTAACACCCGATATTAGGATTATACTGCAAATCATTACTTTTCTAAAATTATATACTATAAAGTCAAACACTTGTTTTTAACTAGGCCTACACAAGATGGCCTCCACACATATTCTGCAGTATTTTGAAGCGTTGATTGTACACTCCTGGGCATTTGTTTAATTCTTGATAATTTCCTGACCAATGATTTGTTGTTAAGACCATTAAAAGATTAATATTTTGCCATTTTTGGCTTGGCCCATTTTTTTTTTTTTTTTTTGCCCAGGAGTGTATGCGTCTTCAGAAATTAGTGCTATGGGCCTGCATGGTGTAATATTGTAATGTAAACAGAGGGAGCGCTATAGTATGAGAAACATATGTGACATACATACTCTCCATTTTCATGGAGAGATTAAGTTAGAGATTAATTTCATGGAGAGATTAGTTTGGCATAACATATCATCTACGTTGGTGCTGATGCAACTGTTTCGACCGTCTTTGCATGATAATCAAAATTGGCTTTTACATTCACCATGTTCATTGTTGACATGCAAAATCATAAGAAGTAATCAAGGAATATATTTCAGTGTTAGCCTGAGATGTTTCAGCCCTACCTTGTGCCCTAGTGGATATAAAGTAGCTGCTCCTTCTAGGATGAGCACAGGACAGGCTTTGTGATTACAGCAGCAGTATTTACAAATCTACAGTATTCACTGTTCTTCAGGGCCACTTATATTTATTCATTGAGCAGACATTTGTAACCAAGGCTGAACAGATAAGGCATAATGGCCTTGCTCAAGGACCCAGTGACAGCTTGACAGGGCAGGGATTCTGACTCCCAACCTTCCAATCAGTAGTCCAGAACATTAATGCTGAGACACTACCGTCCATTCAATCTAATAATTCTACTTCAAGTGGACCATCGGTTGGTTCTCCATGTTTGTCAAAACTTTCATAAGACTTTGGTGTAGTGAACGGAATTGTGGGATTGCAGACATCAAGAAGGACAGCTAAGATGCTGCCTTCAAATTTGGCCCAGCTCAGAGGACACCTATCTTCTAAATTGTAGTCTTTATCTTAAGAATGTGCAAATTTTTCCCAATAATTGTTGCCTACCATTGACCTTCCTTCCCACTAGAATGCAACATCAGTTTCCTTTTTTGAAACAGACAACATGCTAATTAGCGAGGGTGTTAATTTGCTAGCAGAGTAAAGTAACACACTTCCAGCCGTCATGTCCATGGAGGAGTCAGGTGTCATGTCCACGGAGGAGTCAGGCGAATAAAAACCTCATCTGTACAGACATTCAAAGGTTACAATTCTGAAAAATGAAGCATTTTATTTGCGTCAGATTCCAGCAATAGATTCTGGGCAATTTCTGTTCTGCAGTGAGTCTACAGTGGTTGGAGTCAGCTGTCAGAGTAATGGAACAACACTTTAAATGGCATCGAGGGGGGTTGGCGACAGTATAAGTCTTGTGATTTTTGTGATGTGTGATCTCCAATAGCTTCTTTCTCAATTTCTCAATAGCCTCTTTATTCGCAATGATGCCGCAAGGGGCTGTGTGAATTTCTGGTTAAATTTTTGATTTATTAGTTTGCTTCATAAGCATGAGCATGTGGTCTCAGAGCATCAACAAACACTATTTGAATAATGAAGGGATTGTGAATCTTACAGTCACACTATAAACTATGGTCAGTTTTTTTTTTCTTTTCTGCTAAAATATATAGCATTTTCCCTGAAGATTAACATTATATAATGTAACACAACTATATGAATTGGTCAGGGTCAACACTGTGTTCCCAGGGCTCTAATTTACGAGCAGTTTGTGTTTCAAGGGCACAATATCTGCTAAACGAACAATTCTAGGAAACAGCACTATGGTTTATTCATCCTATATTACAAGAATGCTATGTTTCAAGGTCATATGATTCATCCATTTATTTATAAGACACATATTCTGAAAAGACCTAAAATTGTGTTAAGGGACATGCTCATTTTCATTCAAATACAGCCTTAATAAAACCTACTTGGGTTAATTAGTATTAATTAGTAAGTCAAATTCAATGACAGATTTGAAAGTATTTCTTTTAAATTATCTTTGAAAAAAAAAATACACAAAGTTTGACACCTGGGTGTTTTATATTACCTTCTGAATATGGTATCCAAAATGTCAAAATAAGTGCTTTAAAAGAAGTTTTAATTTTATTAAAATAAAATAAAATGGTCATTAAGGAAGGTTATAACAACTCATATGTCAGGACAGTGTACATCAGAACTATGTTTATGAGCTACAGTTTAGTATAAGAGGAAGTTCAATTATGACAGAAACCTCGGACACTAGTAAGTAAAGAATAAATCATTTTTTAAGACAATTTCATAACATTTTTCATTTGTTCGTTAATGTTATGGAGCAACAAGTTATTGTTATCGTTTATGTTATAAAAAAGATAAACAGTTGTTTCCACTGTTGGAATCGTTCATTTTGCTGGTGAAGTTAATAAGACACAATAATGCAACCTGTCATGTTACCGAGAAACAAGAAAAAGAGTTTCTCATGGTGCAAAACCTCGTGACTGTTAGAAAAGCGCTGACACTGGAGACTCCTTCCATAAATGTTAATTTAACATAACCATGCAGAAAATGTCACCATATCAATGCTTTGCTAAATAGCGAGACTTTTTTTGATATCCTTTTATTATTAGTCTTAGACTATGTGGAGCATCTGCCATGTAAGTTCCTGTGAATTAGCTGAATTAGAATGAGGCATTAATATAAATCTTGATTTGAATTATAGCCAGCAATACTGTCAGAGGTGCTGTTATTGAAAATTAATCAAACCTTCTGATCAATCAGAATTGGGAATTAGAGTTGGAACACATTTAGATTAGTTGATACTAGGCTATATTTCATTACACTATTTATTATTTGACTATATATATATATATATATATATATATATATATATATATATATATAATTATTTGACTTTTTCATTTGTATACCTATTTGCATCTTTAGAGCCATTCCTCAGTGATAACCCTGATGTAAGCTCATAGTGAATTATGGGTAATACTGATGCTCGCTGACATCGCTGGAATAACGCTATATCTATAGACACCTGGGCATAAAATAACCACTGTAAAGAAGCCTCATTAGGAGGGAATCAGTGTGTTCTAGGAATAGGAAGAGACTTAAAATGACCATCGATCTGGTAAACAACATTGGCTAGGGATGAATTGTAGCACTGGGGACACAGCCAGATTGTACATCCCTCTCAGTGGGTGGTCTTGACATCCCATCATGCACTGGTAGCTCATCTGTGAAGTGTGTTTAAACAGAGACTGGAGTTTTATGGGGCAGAACAGACAGATAGGTGTCAGAGATGGGGGAGAAGTGATTGACGATGCCATTCAACACACACACACACTCAGAGGAACATGATGCCCTTTAGACTGATGAAGCTATTGCCTCTGGTACGTCTTATCAGCCATTTCCTATCCACCATTCATATCTGATATATATAACTTATTCTGAGTGCACTACTGAGATCAGATTTTTACCACGCTGATCCATATTATTCAAAAACGTATTATCTAATCTATTGTTTATCGGTGTGAAATTCTTGTGTGGAAATGAAAGTACACTGAATACACAGAATTACATTTATACTCAGACATACAGATATTCTTTATCTCTGACTAAACATAGTGCCCCCCCAGCCATTTATCATTGTGCCCTCTATCTGATGTGATTAATATGGCAGGTCTGTCCCCTTTATGTTTGCTATAAATCATACAGGCGGGTCCAAAAGGCTAGGTCCACTCACAATGAACTGTTTTTATTTCACCATTTATCAAAAGCTACAATAAAAGAAAGTTATTCCATTGATAATTAATACTTGAGAATACATTATTTCAGACCGAGACAAATCCATTGTTTCAGCTGTTTGAGAAAGCTGGTACTGCTTTATTTTAAGGTTCTGCAATGAATTAACTGTGATTAAACAATTAATAATGTGCTAGGAAATGAAGACAGATGAATTGCAAGCAAAAGTAGAATTTGAGTTAAAAGACTTTAGCCTAACCCTCCATTCCCTACAGCCATTATTATTAGCCATTTGTGTATATTAATATTTAAAAAGAAAAACACATTTAATAAATTATATGTTGTGCTCAAACATACAGAGACATTGTATAGTTCTATTTAAATATTTACAAAATGATTTGTGGAATATTTTTGGGCCACGTGCAGTTAATATTTCACGATGCCTGCCATGGAAGGCAAAAACAGCACTGATTCGCTTCCTGTAATGTCTAGCAAGGTTAGGGACACTTCTAGACACTTGATGATGGTTGAGGGATTTTACATGTGTGCAACATCATATTTATACCTCAGGAAAACAGGGCATGGTTAAAAGCAACAACAGAATTCCTATAGACTAAGAAATAATAAATTCTATCTATCTATCTACATACATACATATATATATATATATATATATATATATATATATATATATATATATATATATATATATATATATATAAAAGAATGATCATTTGTTTGTATTCAATTAAACAGCTCCTTGCGAGTGTCAATAATTCTGACATATATTTTTGAAAATACTATTGTTCTAAGGTGACACTCTACAGTGTCAATTAACGTCATTATGATATGCATCAATTTCCATTATAAACCTTACAAACCACCCTAGCTACAGTGCACATGTTCCTCAAAATCAGTTGTTTTTTTCTATATTCATAACCAAAAATCTCCATTTCTAGATCACCTGCATTGTTGAAATTTTATGTTCATTCCATCCCTAATTAGAAAAAAATTACAGAAGAATTTCCCAAAATGTTGAGAATTGTTAAAATACCATTGGATATTAAACTGAACAATGTAATAAAACATATTTTTCATAACAGTGGAAGTTTTTTTTTTATTAAACTATAAAAAAATTATATTCCAACAATTTTTTTTTTCTTATGAGCGTGTCTTTACGGGGTAATAAATATTTGAATTCTAACAAGATCAAAGGAGTAATTTTTTGTTTTATTAAGTATGCATATTCATGCATAATTACTTAGATGAAGCCACATTTTCATGAATAAATGTAATTTAAAAAGTTCCAGTACAAAAAAAATACTTCTTATAACAAGGGTGTGCAATCTTATTGGGAAAAGGCCGGTGTGGGTGCAGGTTTTCATTCCAATCAGACAGGAGCCACACCAGATTCCACCTGTTTAATCAGTTGATCTTGGCTTTCGGTACACTCAGGTGTGGCTCCTGCTTGGCTGGAATGAAAACCTGCGCCCACACCAGCCCTTTCCCGATAAGACTGGATGCCCCTGTCTTACAAGAATGTCAGCATCAACTGGCAAAGATTGATTGTGATTAAAAAAAAAAAATCCATCTGTGCATTCTGTGATGCTTTTCTGCTCACCACGGTTGTGAAGAGTGGGTATTTGAGTTACCGTAGCCTTCCTGTGAGCTGGAACTAGTCTGGCTATTCTCCTCTGAACTCCCTCATCAACAAGGAATTTTTGTTTTTGCACCATTCTGTGTAAACTATAGAGACTGTTGTGAAAATCCAAGGAGATCAGCATTTTCTAAAACGAACAAACAAACAAACAAACAAACAAACAAAAACCCTCAAACCAGTCCATGTAGCTGCCTATGGTTGCCTTGTTGCCTAGGGTTGTCTAGTAGTTTCCTTGTTTTGCTATAACAAAGATGAATATTTTCTCATATTGTTTGAATGGAAAATTAGTGCTGATCAGAGTGCTGATCATAGTATACATCACTCTATATGTTTAAAGGTACTACAGTCTGTAGCCCATCTGTAGTTCTGCAGAGTTTGTCAGTTCCCCTTTTACGCCACCCGTCAGAAAGGGACCACCGCTGTGCAGATATTCCTTCTCAGCACACTCAGATGTAACCCATCCCTATGAAGTATATAATCTACTAAAATATAATTAAATTTACGATGATCACTCTTCATAGGCAGCGTGGTGTTTATTACAGCCTTCAGTGCTGAAATATGACCATGTTGAAGTCTGTAATTGTTGCAGACTGTAGAAAATTATGTAGTGAGCAGAGATCCCTAATCACACTCTATTTGATATATTGTGCACTTCCTAGTGTGATGCCAATATATCATATCCCATGTAGTGTAGAAAGCTGAATGGCTCCATATTGAAAGTGTAGTGTGCTAGATTATTTCGTAGCATACATACTGCACTTATAATGAGAAGCAGAACACCAGATTAGACATAATTAGATACAGTATATATTTAACTAGATAGGGTTTTATATCATACCCTGAATATTGTACAGTCTGAATGGCTCCATATTAGGATTAAAGTGCACTAGATGCAGTGTAGAATCTATTATTTCATATGCTATGTTGTACAATTCTAAATAAGTAATACGGAGATGAATCACAAATTCCATTTCTTTCTTTCTTTTTTTTTCATATGTACTGCCTGTAGCTGACTTCGAAATTGTTATTTTTAGGGCATATAGTTCACTAGATAGGGTGTAGAATTCATTAGTTCATACCTGATTAAGTGCACTACATCATCTAGTGTGCTAGTAAAATGGGTCCAGAATCTCAAATGGCTTCATATAGGACATATAGTGTGCTAGATAAGAGTGATTATTTCATCCCCTATGTAGTACAGTAATAAAGGTAGTAGGGAGTCACAAATGGCTCCATATTGGAAGTGTTGTGCACTAGACAGGTGTAAAAAAATGATTTTTTTTTTTGCTAGTATTCTTATTTTGTAGCTTACATACTGCACATATAATGGGAATTGGAAGCAGAGTGCAAAATCAGACACAATTAGATATATACTACACTGCATAGAGTGTTTTAAAATACCCTAATATGAAGTGTTTATATCAAACCCAATATACTGCATGGGCTGAATCTCAAATGGCTCCATCTTTGAATTAAAGTGCACTATATGCGAAGTAGGAACCACTGTTTCATCCACTATGTATTACAATACTAAAAGTAATCTCCAGTTGCTCCCGATTGGAAAAATAGTGCACTTCGTAGGTTATATGGTGCTAAATCCCAAACGGCTCCATACTGAACATGTAGTGCAATATATCGTGTGTATTATCTATTATTTTATACCCAATCTACTGTACTAGTATAGACAAATGGGTGCTGAATATCAACAGCCTCCATACTGGACAAATAGTGTGTTAGATAGGGTGTAAAAGTCATAATTTCATACCCTATATAGCCTAATTGGCTCCCCATTAGACAGATAGTGCACTATCTCGGTTGTAGTAGCCATTAGTTCATACCGTACATAGTGTACAGAGCTGAATAGCTTGTTGGACATAGATGTACTAGATAGAGGTAGAATGTATTATTTTATACCCAGGCTAGCATGCTAGTACAGTTAAATAGGGCTCGAATCTCAAATGGCTTCAATTGGAGAAGTAGTGCACTAGATAGTGTGTAGAATGTGTTATTGTATACCTAGTCTATGTGCTAATATTAGTAAATGTACAATATGGTACAAATCGTGTGCTAGATAGGATATAGCAGTCATAACTGTTCTCTGTGCTGTGAATAGAAAGCTATTGAAAGTGTGTGTTTTGTGTCATATGTCTTTCAATGAAATGTAAAGCAGTTGTGCTCACTGGATTTTAAGGGTTAAGTGACTTGGCACTGCAGAACCTTTAAAATGCTCTCTCCACACAGATAAGCAGAGTTTCAGTGGTTTATCCCATCCTTTCTTCATGGTTTTGTGTTCATTCGTCTGTGCAGTGGGTGAGATGCTGAAGGATACACTCCAGTGATCGTCATCCTAAAAGACGCCCTCCCCTCCATCCCGCCTTCTCTCGCTCCATTTCCTAGTGCTGTTCCAGATGCACACCACTGCACCCACATACAGACACTGAGGAGATGGAGATAGAGAGAGAGAGAGAGAGAGAGAGAGAGCGAGACAGAGTTCAGGGGAAATGGGATGACAGGGGAGGGGGTGTTTTCTTCTCATTACTTGTTGCCTGTAGCTCTTATGGACATATAAAATCGTTTTATTTTTTCCCTATCGTCATTTTCCAGTTTCATTATTTTTTCTAATTTATCTATTAAAAATAATAATAACATTTCTAAAAAGGTATGGGACTATGATAAGTTAAGCTAAGCAGGTTAAGCTAACAAAAGTAACACGGCTCTAACTAATGAAGCTGGACTAGCGAAGGCTATGGTGCTAACTTGGGACTTTAGCAGGCTGAGCTAACAGAGGCTGTGGTGCTCTTTATGCAAGCTAAGCACAATAGCAGGTCGAGCTAACCTATGCAGCCTCCACAGCCTAATCTAACAAAGGCCATGGCATTTACTAAGCATGCTGCAATGATCAAAGATATGGTGTAACTACCCAGGAAGCAAACTGGTGTTGCTCAGTGTCTGTTTTGCGTGATTGTGTTGCTCCTCCCTATACAACATTGTGCAAACATTAGTGAAATGTCATTTTTCAAAACAACCCTGCCAAAGTTCACCCAATGCTGACCCAATGCTGGCAGAGGCACACGTTTCATAACATCCCTCTACGTTGGGTGCCAATTTTCATTCCTTGGCACCCAAAATTGACCCATTAGAACAGCTGCTGGTAGCCCAACTCTGCCCCAACAACAGTTAGCTACTTGGGTGAGCAGGCTGAGCTAATGAAGCTTATATTACTAATTAAGAAAGCTGAGGTAAACAAGTTGATGTAATGCAAACTATACCATTAAGTGGAACAAAGACAACAAAGACTGTGGCACTAACCGAGCCAGCCCAGTGCTAGCTTTTCTGTGGAAATTAGCATTTGCCAAAGCAACAACCTAAAACCATATCTAAATGGTATGAGGACACATTTCTTGATTTTTTTGTAATAAGCCACACAAAATCCACACCAAATCCAACACAGTGTAATTCCGTTTGGTGTGATTTCATCCATGTGCTTGGCCTTTTAGAAATTGTTCTAAAAATCTCTCTATCCTTTCAGGTTATCCGTGTAAAAGACATCTCAATGGTCATTTCAATCAGCTGCTCTTCTGCTGAATATGGAATATAAGTGCTAGAATAATTACACTGAATTGAACTGAATACTAAATATGAGAAATGAGCACATCACCAAATGAGCACAGCCAAGCATCCAGTAGAGGATTTATACATGTAAAATCTACTTGATTGTTGTTGTCTTCGCTGTTTTTTTTGTCGAGACAAAACACTGGACTGGAGCCTATTACTGCCCCCGCCTCCATACACACAAACCAATTTATTGCCAGTGATAAAGAGATTGTGGGCCTGATAAGGATTAGACAAAGGTATTTACTCTAGGTGCACATGTTCATGTGTGTGTGTGTGTGTGTGTGTGTGTGTGTGTGTGTGTGTTTGTGCATATGTGGGTGTTTGTGCACAAACCACAGACCAATTAAAAGGGCAGAGGAGGGAATATTTTGCAGACGGGGAAGAAGATAGGTTAAATGGGGTGTTATGATTTAAATGCGCACTCCTGAGGATAAAAGAGAGCAACAACAACATCCTGTTTTCTGCCTGTGGTGTTCAGTTTATGAATTCAATTTATAAAGCTACAGTGAAAGGAAAGTGTCTAGGACTAGTTCCAAATGATAGGTATCCATTTCCTAGGATATTTTAATGCTGTGTTTCATTAATTGTCATTATACCCCAGTGCTGTTGAATTCTTAATTCTGGTCAGATGCTGGTAATTAATGTTGTAGCGTGGTTCTGATAATAGTGCTTGGTTTATATGAATGCTTGTGTTGTAATATGGCGTTGTTTCTATACTAAAAACTCAATCTAACACTTATAATAAACAGGTTAAAAAGCATGTTATTTACATAAGAAAAACATATACAGTAATTGCTGAAAGGAAATGTTTATTTAACATTTATGGAAGGAGTCTCCAGTATCAGAGGTAAAGCAACATCTTCAGGACAAAGGAGTTTGTGCTTTTCTCCGTAACAAGACACATTGTTTTTTCCCCTTTTTTAATTTATTAACTTCAAGAGAGAGAAAAAATGGAGGCTAGTGAAGGCTAGTTTATAACTGTTATAGTGTATAGTATATGACAAAAGGAGCTAACTAGATGTTCCACAACTTTAAAGGTAACTATAAATGGATAAAGAGTATGACATCTTTTTTAAATAAATTAATAAATAAATTGCTGTGGTAATTTATGGTAAATTGTGGTAAAATTTATTACTTTACCAGAAATCTTAGTAACAATGTATCAGAATATCCTGTTCCCACACCATTTGATTCTTTCTCTACCTGCAGTTTATATCTGCTCTGAGATTTACATTTATTCTGAGACGTTTCTGGAAGTGAGAATAATATGTCCACACTTTTATAGGTCCGGGACATAATCATGTAGCTACTGGAGCATCTTTAACCTTTTAGCCCCAGCATTTTATTACTAGTCTTCTAGTTGTTAATAAAAGAAGCAATGTAGCTTATGTGTCTTTAAACATCCAAGATAAATAGGATGTAGAGGCACCTATTATTTCATGATCATGCAATTAAACGTCTGAGTGCAATATGAAGAACTGTTTTTATTCCATCAGATATCAAATGTTAATCCGTCATTTCCCACAGACGATAATTACTTTTAATCCTTTATTTAACATGGGGACAAACTGTAAGCCCAGAAGTCAAAGAGCATGGATGTAATTACAAAGTTATTTAACTTAGCATTAGAATATTTCTGGGTTTTTTTCACTTTCATTTTTACAAAAATCCCAAGAAACAGCAGCAGCTTTTTTCTTTTTTTAACTTTTCTGTGTACACAAAATGATTAACAATTCTCACAAGTGCAGCGGCTCAGTAGGTGGTGATAATAAGATTTATACCACAGCACTGCTGAATTCTCCATTCTGATTGGTCAGAAGGTGTTGATTAAGTAAGATTTCAAATTGTAGTCGTAACGTGATGACGTGCAAATGAAACAACACACTAGCTACGTCTAGAAGTCCTGAGTTCTGTAAAAAGAAAATGACACAGGAATGATAGATCTGTGATTTCAAAAACATCTGGTTTCACTATCTTTGATCTGATTGGGTAAAAAGAGACAATACAACTCATAGAGCATAAACAAAAACAGGTTAAGAAGACAAAACAACACTAATGCCAAGTTTACAAGGACATTTTGGAATCCATTAGGAAGCACATAGCTATGAATTGCTGCTTCGATGGTTTAAGATTTATTTTCAAGCAAACACAAACATTCAGCATATCGTATAATGGAGGAGGAGGAATGATAATTTTGAGGAGCGAATAGGAGACTAATTGCATCAATGTTTTGGAGTCTGTGCTTCATCAAGAAGATTTATTTTCATCTATACTGATAATGGACCGCACTTCACTGTCTTCAGCAAGCAGCAGTGTAGCGGAGCCTCCATGTCATACTGTCTTGTAGCTACCTAGTCATGTTAGCTACCTAGCTGCATTGAGGGTGAAACTGAAAAGCTGATTAAGGTCGGCAACAAGTATTGCTAACATTAGCAGAAGTAAGTTGTTTAGCTGATATCGACTTACCCTTGCTATAATGTCAAAGACAAATAGACACATTAGCAGAACACAAATTTCGCATTCTGAAATAAGTTATTTTTAGCCATCTTTCACTTCTAGTTGTGCAGCGAAGCCAGTAAATTTGCTCCCAAATATGGCGACTGCAACAGAAACCAAGTTGCTAACTACTTCAGGATAGTGCTTCGCTTTAGCGAGATGGTTTTTAGAAGTGTATGACATGGATGTAGATGACTGAAGCTCCGCCCCGGATGGGCTCCTATAGGCTGACACATGGGTCCATCACAGTATGGTCTATTAAAATTCAGCTGTAGTAAACTATGAAGAATTGAGTGTCATTTTCACAATCATAATGATTGAGTGTCTATGGATATCATCTCAGAATGAGATCAAGAGATGGAAGGAAGGATAAAAATAGAAGGAGAAATGATAACTATCACAAAATCACAACTCAGCTCTGCAGTAATAGTCTCTTTTTTTTCCATTGAATCAGATCAGCAACAGGTCAGGTGATGGCACCACACACACACACACACACACACACACACACACACACAGGTAAACGGTGCTGAAGGCCCACTGGTGCAGCAAATGAAATTTTATCTGTTACACCAAAATGAAACAAGTGGATTATTGCCGTGTGTGTTTGTGTGTGTGTATGTGTGTGTATGTGTGTGTGTGTGTGTGTGTGGTCTCAGTGGTTGGCATGTGTCAGCGTTGATAATTTCCCATGAGTTATTAAATTCATTTCACAATTAAGCTGACAGAGATCCTGCAGATGCCAGCTCTCTCTCTTCATTCAGTTCTTCATCCTTTCTTACCTTCCCTCCATTTTTCTTTCTCCTTTTCTTTTCTCAGGGATTTTTCATCTGTTCGTCTTCTCACCTTCTATCTTCTTTTTTACAGTTTCAATTCTTTCTTCCACCTCCTCATCTTCTCCCATTTTTCCTTCTTGTTTTCCTCCTGGTTTCCTTCTTGTTTTTAGCTCTTTTTTTCCTTTCCTTCTTTCATCTCCAGTTACCTGCCTCCTTTTCACTTCAGCATTTCTTCTTTATTTTGAACTTTCATCCATATTCATTCCTTTGTCTTTCTTCTCCATTTTCAGTTCTCCCTTTCTTTTTTCACTTCCAATGTCTTCTTTTTCTCTCATCGTTTCATTTTCTTCATTCCTTTTTATTCTTGTTGAGCTCTCTCGGATGGCTGGGACATTTTAGTGTTTACTCAGATGTACACAGGTGTTTCCTTCATTCAGATGTTCACTCAGGAGTTCACTTACTTGCTCAAGTGTTCACACAGTGTTGACTCATTCACTCGTTTTTACTCATTCACTCAAGTGTTTACTCATTCACTCATGTGTTTGCTCATTCACTCAGGTGTTTGCTCATTCACTCGTTTTTACTCATACACTCAAGTGTTTACTCATTCACTCAGGAGTTTGCTCATTCACTCGTTTTTACTCACTCACTCAAGTGTTTACTCATTCACTCAAGTGTTTACTCATTCACTCATGCGTTTTCTCATTCACTCATGTTTACTCGTTCACTCGTTTTTACTCATACACTCAAGTGTTTACTCATTCACTCAGGCGTTTGCTCATTCACTCGTTTTTACTCATACGCTCAAGTGTTTACTCATTCACTCAGGAGTTTGCTCATTCACTCGTTTTTACTCATTCACTCATGTGTTCACTCATTCAGTTAGGTGTTTACTCATTCACTCAAGTGTTTACTCATTCACTCATGCGTTTTCTCATTCACTCATGTTTACTCGTTCACGTCGTTTTTACTCATACACTCAAGTGTTTACTCATTCACTCAGGCGTTTGCTCATTCACTCGTTTTTACTCATATGCTCAAGTGTTTACTCATTCACTCAGGAGTTTGCTCATTCACTCGTTTTTACTCATTCACTCATGTGTTCACTCATTCAGTTAGGTGTTTACTCATTCATTCGACTGTTCATTCACATATTTTCCCATTTATTCACGTATTCACTTATTCACTCGGGTATTCTCTTAACTGTTCATGCGTTTTCTCCAGTGTTCAAGTATTCACTCAAATGTGTATTATACTCAGGTTTTTCCTCAAGAGGTCACATATTCAATCAGCCATTAATTCGCGAGTTCATTTATTCACTCACATGTTATATAGGTATTCACTTATTCACCAATGGGCATACTCATTCACGCTCATGTTCAGGTATACATATGGAGGTTTCTTTTACTCATTCATTCACTCTTGTATTTACTTATTCACTCAAGTGTTCACTTATTTACTAAGATCTTTCTCTTATCCAGGTGTTCATCAATGCGTTCTCTCAGCTATTCACTCAGCTGCTCACTCTTTTACTGTTTATTCACTCATTTTAACTCAGGTGGTCATATATGATATATTTATCGTATTTACTTATGTGGTGTTCAGCTCTACGTTGGCCAGTGCACATATTCAAGGCTGAAGGTGGTAACACACATCAGCACCTTCACCATCTCTTTTCATTGCCTTCACAATGCCCTTTTCAACTCTCTGTCTATCGCTTGCTCTTTCTTTCTTTTCCTCTCTTGATGCCTCCTCAAGAGTGAATGAATCATCAAAGCACTCAGAAGAAGTAAAATGTCCCCCTAAGCAAATCTCTCTCTCTCTCTCTCTCTTTCTCTCTCTTTCTCTCTCTCTCTCTCTCATCTATAATGTACAGCACTAGTGTGCCTTGAGTTACTGCTGATTCTACAGGCTGTTATCGTTAAGTCAGGATTTTGTGAGGCCACTACCCCCTTCTCTCTCTCCAGAGTTACTGAAGTATGCCATTTGTAAAGTTAATTAATTCAGCAGTTAATTATATATCTCATTTATTTAAGAATGTGAGTGGGTGACACTAGGCTGCTGGAAATGTATAACTTGCTGTAATTGTGGAGTGAATGTGAGCTCAAAGAGGTTTTCGCTAATTTGAACCCGGAGGCAACGGATAGGACGCAGCTCCGCTGAGAGAATGAATCTGAGGCAAACTCCTCAGTTATAACCTGTGCTGTTTTGCATATAATATTGGTTTTTGTCCCATATAATACATGCAAAAATGTTCCACACAACAAATATTACTGTGTTGAATTCATAAAATCTGGACAAGGTGAAAGTATTCTAGACTCACTATTGCTTAGGACCTTGGAGATGCACAAAATCCCAATATGCACAACCAAACCATTATTTTTCATTAAAACTCTAAATTCTCCAGAACATTCCCACAGTCTTCATCAAACACCAACACACACCAATAAACATATTAACAAATTACCATTAAGAACCAACACTCACCATTAAACACACAGCAATATTCACCACCATCAAATAAACACCAGGATTCATCATCAAAGGCCCAACACACACACCAGTAAACATACACACCAACATTCTTAATCAATTATCAAGACATAGCACCAATCACACACCATCAAACACCAACACACCACCAAACAGACACCAACATTCTTCAACAAACAACAACACACACCATTAAACACACAGGAATATTCACCATCAAGAACTAACAGATACTCCAACAAATAGACACCACCATTCACAAACACCTACACACACTAACATTCCTCATCAGACGCTAACACACGCCACCAAACACACACAAATATTTCTTCATCAAACACCAACACACACCAACATTCACCCTTAAACACCATCACACACCAGCAAACACATATCACCATTCACCATCAAAAAAAAAAAAAAACAACACCAGCATTCACAATAATAGACCAACTCAAAGGAGCATTACACACTAACAAATGCCAACAAAAACACACCAGCATTCACCGTAAGACCCCCCCCCCCCCCCCCCCCCCCCCACACACACACACACACACACACACACACACACAAGGGAATCAGACATCACTTTACTGTATTTCAGACCGCAGACAGAGACAGAGAAATTGAGCCTATATTGATTTTCTATATTTAGCGGTGTGTTTAGTGTGCCGTTTCTTTTTGTTCTGTAGTGTATGTGTACAAACAGATGGCATAGCACAATGGCATTGTAAGAGCAGATGTGTCTCTAGCACACTTGAGTGGGTGTGTTTTTCTGAAACAATTCAGAAACGCTGAATATGAGAAATATTTGAGATGCTGAATGGCAGGAGAGGCAGTGTGGGCGATTATTTCAGCTTATTTATGCTTTATATCTCTGTTGTAGTGTTTCTCTCCTGTGTGTACTCAAACAGCGAGGTTCGGATGCCACAAAATGCCACTTAGGTGTCTCAGTTACGCAACGCTTGATTGGAAGGAAATTACTAACTGTGTTTTTAATGTGTTTTTTATATATTTTTGACTAAGGGTCTCTTCAGCTCAGAAGTGCTGTAGTCCTCCTGGAGTGTTGATTACTTAGCAATGTGGTGTCCCATTGGCCCAGGTCTTCTCTTTAGGTTTAATGCTAATATAACTGTACCATTTATGTAAATATTTCCATTGAGGAAACTAAGCCAAGCTCACAAAGCTTCATGTAAACATGGAAAACATTTTTAGTATCCTTACAACACACATCAACAAACACAGACTAAAATTCACTATCCAGGACCAATTTACACCACCAATAACACACATCAACATTCTTCATCAAACACCAACACACAACACCAAATTACACACCAACATTCTTCATAAAACAATAACACACAACACCAAATTACACACCAATATTCTTCATAAAACAATAACACACAACGCCAAATTACACACAAACATTCTTCATCAAACAACAACACACGGCACCAAATTACACACCAACATTCTTCATAAAACAATAACACACAACACCAAATTACACATCAACATTCTTCATCAAACAACAACACACGGCACCAAATTGCACACCAACTTTCTTAGTAAAACAATAACACACAACAACAAATTGCACATCAACATTCTTCATCAAACACTAACACATAGCGCCAAATTACACATCAACATTCTTCATCAAACACCAACACACACCACTAAACACACCAATGTCCACCATCCAGGACCAGAAAAGACCACCAAACACACAGCAACATTCTTTATCAATCACCATTACACATCACCAAACACACACTAATATTCTTCATCAAACACCAGCACATAACACCAAACATACACCAATATTCACCAACCAGGACCAACATACACAGCACTAAACACACACTAACATTCTTCATCAGACACCAGCACAGACCACTAAACACAACAGCATTCATCACTGCTAAACAGACACCACCATTTTCCATCCTGGACCACTACACACCACCAAGCACACACCAACATTCTTCATGAAGGACTAACACACACTATTAATCGCACACCAACACTGACCATCAAACATCAACACACACAACCAAACACACACCGGTATTCACCAACGATCAAATCCCAACACATTCTTCAGCAAACACCAACAAACATCAACATTCTCCATCAAACACCAACACAGTACACTAACATTCTCCATTTAAAAGCAACATACACAAAGACATATCATCGCACACTAACACACACTATGATTTTTTTCTATGAAACACATAGAATATGCCAATACTGGTCATCAAACACCAACACACACCATTTTTTTTTAAATAAAATATTGTCCATCAAAAAAACTAATGTTAATCAAACAATAACATTTTTATATCCACACCAACATTTCCAATCAAACACTGAAGACACACACGTGCCTTGTCCTTAGCTCGTCCTCCTGCCTAACTGATCAAGACTTTTTTCAGTCAGAAACCTTGTCCTTCTGAGTGAGTATTACGTGTCATGTGAGGTCAGATAGAGCGGAGTGGAAGAGAGAATGTTCTCCATCATCTGAAATCCTTCCATAGGCTACAACAGCACTCAGGAATTTTATTCACAGTGGTCTTTGTCACGTGTATCAGTGATGATGTGGCACTTATGCAGTGGCAGTTTAAGAAAAAAAGGTCTTGTTGCTTTTGTAGCTATATTCAAATCAGCTTATGGACATAATTATGGGATCACATTTTATTTTTCCCCCCTCAGTGTGATTATTTTGGGCAGGTAAGAACAGCACAATCACACAACCTGTACAAGTGAACTCCATTGCAGTTCAGTGGCAGTAACAAAGCAATCTGACCCTGAATCAACCCAGCTCCAGGAAGTGAACCAACCCTACTGTATGTTTTCGGGTTTCGGGCAGCATTTATATATTTGTTTTATATTGTTAAAATAAAATGCTGGATACAGTACTGGCAATGATTTTATTCTTTTTTCTATGATTTAATCATTTATTTCTCATTAGCACACCTCTAGTGATAAACTGTCAATTTCACTCCATTTTGGACTCGTCAAATGAGATAATAGGTGTGAAAGCACCATAAAAGACGCTCCTTATATTTCATGTTATATCACGTGATGACATCTGAAAAATTGTCAGAATTATGAGTCAGACATGCCTAAAGCAACCTGGCATCTCCGTGTATGTGTATAACCTGGCATATTTCGGTGAAAATGGAATTTGTATTCATCTCCAATGTGTGAGTTATTTGTATTCCACAGAAAGGCTGGATTTCGTGAGAAAAAGAATACAACCTGAGAATCTGTAAGTGCCCAGAGTTATTTTTAATGTTAGCAATGTTAGCGAGGTTAATTATCATAATTTGACTGAATTAGTGTAATTCAACAGAAAATGTAAGAAAGTGAGTTCACACATTGTTTACACTGTCATTTTGAGTCAGTTTTGGATAACTTGCTCAGCAAAGATATCGCAACAGGCAAGAAACTGTTCAGGTGGTGCTCATTACTAGTCCTGTTTGGCTTTTTTCCTGAGGGTACTTTATGGAGCAGGTGGTTTCCTGGCTGTGTGGGATCACTGTTGATCTTTTCAGCTCTCATCCTGGCCCTGGTGTCATGCAGCTGCTTGATTGAGAGCTGCTGAGGGCCAGTCGAATTCGCTGTGGTCTGTCTGTTGCGCGGTGTTGTGGGTTTTGAGCTGAGCTAAACAGTGATGGATGAAGCAAGAACGGATTCCATGCTGGATCTGGAGAAATAAGACAGGGCCGACTGGGAGACGTTCAGAGTCCTGAGGTGTAGTTAAAAGGGCTGAGCGGTTGTTGTTCTCTTATTTGAAATTAGTGGATGAGGTGGAATGTGAAATACTTCGCTACACTGACTGCTGTTTTATTAATTACGAATAGGTGATTGAGCTGATTTGTCATTGGTGCTGATATTCAGCTACTGTTCATATAGTACCTCAGTATTTCTCTTTGTTTATATCCTTTATTCCAGCCTTTATTCATTGGTGAGTATCGCTCCATGCCTGGAGTCAGCTTCAAAGACATTGCATCAGGTTGAATAGGAGTTTTAGCAGCACAGTCTCTCTTTCTTCTCACTTTCAGTTCAGTCTTATTCAATTGAAGACAGCTTTATTCACAAGCGTGAATAGGAAAATGTAGGTACGTAGGAAACTGTCAGTAAATATATAAACTCACCAATCACTTTAAGAGGAACATTTGATCTGGCTTGCTCATTAGGGGTAAATTTGTAAATTTAAAATTTATATATATATATATATTCTGTAAAGCTGCTTTGTTTCAGTGTCCATTGTTAAAAGCTTTGAACATTTGTACACTGGCTTATTCATGCAATTATACAATCAGCCAATCAAGTGGCAACAGTGCAATGCATAAAGTCATGCAGATACAGGTCAGGAGCTTCAAATAATGTTCACCTCAAGCACCAGAAAGTGAGAAAATGTGATGACTTGATTGTTTGTGCTAAATGGGTTTGAGTATTTGCTGATCTTCACTGAAACTGCTGATCTTCTGGGATTTTCTTGCACACCAGTCTCTAGAGTTTACACAGAATGGTACGAAAAACAAACAAACAAAAAAAAAAACATCTAGTAAGCAGCAGTTCTGCAGGCTTTCTTGATGCAAGAGGTCAGAGAAGAGTGGTAAGACTGGTTCAAGCTGACAGGAAGGTCATCATAACTCAAATAACCACTCTTTACAACCGTGATGAGCAGAAAAGCATCTCAGAGTGCACAACGTAGGCTGAATAGCAGACGGTATAAAGGTATAAAGATACATAATAAAAGTATGTTGAAATCATGTACCATTGATGATACCACACGAGTGACAAAGAAAAGTACTATTTATTTCTGAGAATATATTATCTCAGTGTAAAATGCAGTGCAATGAGGCATGGTGCGAATGCGTACACTCAGCATGTAGTTCATTAGGGCTTTTGGAGAAATCATCGTCGTTGTCCATAGTGGGGGTCAAAACACATGCAGACAGGGTTAAACTAGGACAATCCATTATCATAAACGGCGCAAATAGGCATGCATTTAAACCAGGACCTTGGAAACAAGCGGACAAGGCTCAGAATTTACAATACAAATGCGCAATAAGACTTCACACAGACATTGTTATAAGTATACAATATAACTAAGCAAGTGGAAAATAAAGAACATGATAACACAATCAGGGAAATGAACCAAATGACAATATGAGGGTGGCGAAACTAAAACATGATGACTTGGCTGGCTCTTGTTACCAAGGGAACCATTATTTAAGGGGAAACTGTGCCACATAGCTTACAATGTGCAGTTAATTTCAAAATTTGAACAAATGTGAGGACTTCCAAAAGATAATTTGCAAATGCCCAGGGTTTTTCCTCTGAAGACTTGCTAATAACATTGACATAAAAACCTTCTGTGTGCATAGTGTCTGTTTTAATAATGACAGTTATTACACTCTAACAGCATATATATTTGTATTCATTTTTATAAAAAGGAAAAAAATGTAATCGCAGAGTTGTATATATTTCCTCTGACCTAAACTAGAAGTTCACTACAGCTACAGAGTCACCACTTATCAAGATATAATATCATGTAGAAAAAAAATAATAATAATAAAATAAAAAAAACAAAGCAGTTTCTATGACAACTGGCGTCTCTTATAATAAGCCTTTATAAATCTTATGTACGTTTATGTCAGTTTAATGTCTTCTTCCATACTGTCATCCTGCATTCTTAATGTTATTTTATTATTTTTTAAATTATTATTATTATTATTATTAGTAGTAGTAGTAGTAGTAGTAGTATTTTATTTATTTATTTATTTATTTATTTATTTTCTACTGCAGAACCAGGTAGAATGTGCAAACTAAGAATTTCATTGTACAAGCAGCCTTGTGCATATGACAATAAAGCTCTTGAGTCTTGGGTAATGAAGGACATATGCAGATATCATGTAAAGACCTTCAAATAAATTGCGATCCAATTATCTCTATCAAGTGTCTCTCTCTTTCTCTCTGTCCAATTCCTGAGGTCTCTTACTTCATCTGTAGCCTCTCTCCCAGGTGTCTTTCTCACCTCACTGTCTCACACTGTCTCACCTTAACTCTCTGCCCTCTCACCTTTATCTGATTAATGACACTCAGTAAGTATCCCTCAACACTGTTACCACCTCTCCCTCCACAGCGTCTTTATCTGCTATTTATTTCTCTTTAATTTCACCTTCACGTTCTCTTTAGCAAAGCCAGAGTGGAGAGAGAGATTTAGAGTGAGACAGAGAGGAACAGAAAGGGTAGAAGTTTATATAATTGCAATTACAGATTGGATAAAGACACTGTGATGTTGAATCTGTGCCCACTGTAGCCTCAGATTCCTGTTCTTGGCTGACAGGAGAGATACCCAATGTGGCTTTCGTCTGTTGTAGGTCACTGGCCTCAAGCTTTAGCATGCTGTGCATTCTGAGATGCTTTTCTGCTCACCATGGTTGTATAGAGTGGTTATTTGAGTTACTTTAACTGTCCTTTGAGATCAAACGTGTCTGGACATTCTCCTTTGACCTCTCTCATTAACAAAGCGTTTCTACACACTGAAGTGATACACACTGGCTGTTTATATCTTTCTGTATGAATAGGTGTACAGATGCTCATATATATATATATATATGAGATACTTGTAGATACTATATATGAAGAGATAAGAAAGTGAGAGTTGGAAAATCTAGAACGAGTGAAATAGAGAAAGGGTGATACCTTAGATAGACAGAAGGATAGGTGTAAATCTAGACAGAGAGAGACAGAGACGTGAGAGAGATAGCTAGAGAGACATGTACTCACACAGCGAGAGAGAGAGCGAGAGAGAGAGTGTTCCTCTGCACATCGGTGACAGAAGGAGGAGAAGGGCAGCTTATGAATGCGATATATTAAAGGCTGCACGCTGATCTCGAGAGACGGAGGGGATAATGCGTCAATTGATTTTACTCAGCTTTAAACTATTAATGCGGCAGGAGACACATTCATCACATGCCTAACATGCCTGTACGACTCCGTTTAATAATAATCACACAAAACGAGGGGCCTGGGAGCTCGGCGGCTAACACTGTGCTCTAGTGAACAGATGGTTATGGGTTCGAATCCCAGTAGCTCCAGTGTACAGCTTCAAGGGCCCAACATTTTAAAGCCAGGTACACCATTCTAACAAGCCAATCAAATATTAATGGAGATTTTTTCTCAAATTAATTACTTAACAAATAAAAAAAAAACAGAGGTTAAAGGTTAAAGGAGCTTGGATAAAATTACAATATTTATGATAGAGATGGAAAATATCCCAATCAGCTAACTGACTATCTATCTATCTATCTATCTATCTATCTATCTATCTATCTATATCTTCTTGTCTTTTTTTCTCTTGCTCTTTGTCAATCTATCTGGCTTCTCTCTCTCTCTCTCTCTTTCTTCCCTATCACTTTCTCTCACTCTGTCTCTCAGCAAGAATTACAGTATGGATTTATTTGTTTTTGGTCCTTTAAGATGCTCATCATTCAGAGCTCCCTTGTGAGCATGGGGTCAGAGTTCACTAGGTGCGCTGAACCTCGTTTTGAAGAAGTGCTCTGAGTGTGTGTGACATCTTTAACAGAGAATTTCTCCTCATTATCCGCAGAGGACGGACAGAAGAGCAGCCATCAAATTAATTATCCGATGCATTCCAGGCTTTAATCAGTGGCCTCGCATCGTGACTCACTGAATCACACAGTCAGACGTGTTTGTGTTTTCATTCACTGACACACACACACACACACACACACTAGTGTCAAGCCTTTAAAGAGCAGTGCAGTGTGACAAAACAATATTCTACCTTTTTTCTTCTCGTTTATTCCAGCGTGCAGCAGCTACAGAAACTCGGTCTTCGTATATGTGTGTATGCAAGTGCGTGTGGGGGAGGATTATATAGCTATGGTTATAAGGTTAATGTGTGTGTGTGTGTATATACATATATATATATATATATATATACAATACACACACACACCATAGTCTTAGAAAACAGGAAAGTCTGAAACATTATTTTACCTAAAGCAATAAAAGTCTGGAAATGAAACAGTGAGTGAGAGAGAGAGAGTCTATGAAATATCTCAGTATTTGGTGTAGTAATAATGTTTTATATCGTCCTTTACAGATTTCATTTTTTCATTTTCATTCTACTGAGTTTAAATCAAATGTCAAATGAACCAAAAAAAAGGAAAATAAATGATAAAAGAAGGATGAATATTAACAATATTAGGATATGGTATTATTGGTATTTAATATTTAAGACATTTTATTGTTATGATATGCAATAATGCAGAAGCAACACAGGTATGTAATAAAACAAACACAAACCATAATTGTGTAAATAAAAAGATCTTTTGTCATGTAGATATGCAATCGCCATGTAATAGTGTGTCTGTGCGTGTGTGTGTGTGTGTGTGTGTATGTGGGCATGTTTTCGTATCTTGGTAGCAACCCCTTGGACCCCCCACATGGATAGGAATATCTGACAGTTTTGACCTTGTGGGCACACACACGAGGAAAATTGCTTTAAAACTAACAATAAAAATTATGTTTCTGTTTGGTTACTGAGGTTAAGGTCAGGGTTAGATTTAGTTGCACCATTATTTATTAATTATGGCAGTGGAAGGTCCTCACAAGGATAGCAAGACAAACGTGTGTGTGTGTGTGTGTGTGTGTGTGTCTCATTTACTCAGTTTGTCAGAATAATCTGTCATCATTTATTTAGAAGGTCTTCACAGAGAAAATCATATTTACAAGATTACACACATGCGCACACACACACACTTAGAAACATAACACAACAACACACACAAGCTGTCGGCAACACACACACAGACACACACATACACACACCTCAGATACGCACACATTTGTCTTACTATACTTGTGAGGACCTTCCTTTGACCTGCCATCCATATTAATAATAATAAACTTGTCCACACACACACACTCACACACACTCACACACACACACACACACACATTTACGGTCTGTAGCTAGCCGCACCACCCTGTCTGCTGTGATCATATTCAGTAGTGTGGAATGATATTCATGTGTGTGTGATGTATGGTAAATGCTAATGTCAGTGTGTCTTCAGATGTCATTGTGTTATTACGAGGACATCTCGTGTATATCTGGCATTAATGCTGTCCACAGGGGGCAAAGCCAGCACACATCACACACACAGTGTAATTAGTTTCACTGACAGTAGTAAAATAGAACAACTTAAAAAATGCTGAAAAATGTGCAGATATCGAACTATAACACCTCATCCACTGCTGTCTCATCACTATTCACTGACACCAGCCCAGTATACTGTGTTCTCATTGGCTGTGAGCTTTACAGTGTGTTCTGATTGGCTGAGAGCTGTACAGAGTTCTGATTGGATGAGAGCAGTACGGTGTTCTGATTGGCTGAGAGCAGCACAGTGTCCCGATTGGCTGAGAGCAGTACAGTGTTCTGATTGGCTGAGAGCAGTAAAATGTCCCAGTTGGCTGAGAGTAGTACAGAGTTCTGATTGGCTGAGAGCAGTACGGTGTTCTGATTAGCTGAGAGCAGCACAGTGTCCCGATTGGCTGTGAGCAGTACAGTGTTCTGATTGACTGAGAGCAGTACAGTGTCCCGATTGGCTGAGAGCAGTAAAGTGTCCCAATTGGCTGAGAGTAGTACAGACTTCTGATTGGCTGAGAGCAGTACAGTGTTCTGATTGACTGAGAGCATTACAGTGTCCCGATTGGCTGAGAGCAGTAAAGTGTCCCAACTGGCTGAGAGCAGAACAGTGTTCTGATTGGCTGAGAGCACTACACAGTTCTATCTAGTTCTATTGATAAGATACACTAACAGCTGTGTGGTAGGAGTGTATGTGTTACTGTCTGAATAAAATAAAGTTACAAAGGACCTATATAAGCTTCCTGTGTCTCTAGTGTCTTTATTTCCTCGTTTTAAGAGCCCTTTCTTTCCAGTGTCTCTAGTTCACGAGTGTTCTTTACTTTACAACTTCCTAGTTTTCTGTGTTCCTAATCCCCATTGGTCCTGTTTCCTAGTGGTTTCTTAGTTTTCTGTTTCTTTATTTTCAGTATCTGTATGGTACTGGTGCTCTCCAGTTTACTTAAGCCTAGTTTTCAGTGTCCCTGATTCCATTTTTCCTTTTTTTGGATTTTCAGTATTTGTAGTTGAATTATTTCCTGGGATCAGCTGAGCTGTAACTATTGTAACTATTTATGTAAAAAGTTATTCTCTTTTGTATGTTCTTTTGTGTGTGTGTGTGTGTGTGTGTGTGTTAGCATGTCTTCATTTAAAATTTTACTATTTGCAGAAGAAATACAGGTACTGAGCCATCTATCTATCTATCTATCTATCTATCTATCTATCTATCTATCTTCCTGTCTTTCCGTCCATCCATTATCCTTATGTTTCTTTCCATCCATCCATCCATCCACCCTTCCTTCAATTCATCCATCTTTCTTTTCATCTATATATCCATCCATCCATCCATCCATTGTTATTACCACATTTTGCTCTCATGATGAAAGTGAATAAGGAGTAAGCTAGAAGTTTTTACCGTGTATATTCTCTCTCTCTCTCTCTCATTCTGTGTAATGGCATGAGACAGAACGGAGCTTGGCATTAAGTTGTTTTGCCAACTGGCGGAGTGTGTGTTGCAGGTCAACGTGACATTAATTAAAACGCAGTGCGTGGGTGCTAACAGCTCCACGCTGAATAAATAAATAAAAAACACACACGTTGCGCTGGGCCACAAACTCACTGACGTCGCGTAATCCTGTCGCAGAGTGTGTGTGAGAGAGAGAGAGAGAGAGAGAGGAGAGAAGAGTGTCGAGGCGGACGGAGGGAGGGAGGGAGGGATGATGGTTGGGGAGAGAGAAGACAGAAGAGGCGAGGGAGGAGAGGTTAGAGCGAGCGGGTTTGTTATGCTCTCAGTGTGCTCAGACAGTGATGTATGCTCCGGGCTCTGCCTCATTACGCCGAGGCCATTGTGTAAATCAACAGATAATTACGGCATACATCACACACACCCAACGCGATTTACAGCGCTCCGGTTCGAGTCCTCATTAAGGCACAGAGAGATGGAGAGATGGAGGAATGAAAAAAAGCCTCGTTTTCTCCCAGCACGTAAACAATCCCAGCTTTTTTAATCTCCGGGAATGGCGGAAAAGTGCCAAGCGCTGTTTGGCGAACGTTGTGTAGTGTTTAGTAAGTGAGTGTGTCCTTGACATGCCTCCAGTTTGACCTCACTCTCTGATCATCAAATTTAAAAATGTTTTCAGGAACCCTGAATCATGAGACTGAAATAAATGTGTCAGGGAAGTTGTCATGAGTTGTTTTAACAGATTAGGGCCAGTCATATGAGAGCATGACCAAATAGCTCTCATAATGTTTGACATTTTGATAAATGTACTTAATTTAGCATGACTATTATGACATGTACCTTATAAGAAGTTTATAAGAAATAAAATAAATAATAGAACCCTAGCAGGAATGGGAATTTTTCCCTGATTACTCGTTCCTGATTGGCTGGCAGGTATGCTTTAGTTCCTCGTATTTAATTGTCCCTAACATAGATCAAATCAACCACATTTTTCTTATTTTTATGTCTTTGTGTACAGAAATGTTACTGGAACATACTTGCAGTGTGTTGAGTGTGTGTGTGTCCTTGAGTTGTTTAGCTTAAAACTGAGTCTAAATTTCAACTTCACATTCAGATCAAAATGAGGCTGAAAGAAATGGAGGTCTTTTTATTTCATTTATTGGAGGAACAAAGTTGTCAAGTGGTGTTAAGTGTCGGATGTTGGATAAGTGAATAAGTACAAACAGTTTTTCTGTAGTGCTGTCAAGGGTTGCCAGCTACTCTGTTTCTCCACCTGCTTGTTTTCTTTCTGTTTTCCTTGGGGATTTTAAGCATGGATGGCTGTCAGGATGGTTGCGATGACCGGGGAAAAAAAAAGAAAGCTGTAGCTATGTGAATTAGTCACCTAGCAACAACACATTGAAATAGAGTAATAATTTATGTTGGCGTTAAAAAGGGATAAGCAATACTTAAAGCACTGAAGACGAAAAACAGATCTCAGGGTAACGATTTCTATGAAGATCATATTTCTAATGAATTATGAACACCTATATCATGTTATAATGCACTCATAAGGTACTATACACATTTTTTTAATGTATTTTATTTAGGAAAATACATTACATTTTACAGCAAACTTTGTCATGCTTTAAAATTGTTAAGATGATGTGGTATAAGGAGTGTTCATAACACATTATAACACCGATATACAAGAAACCGAGCTCATCTTGGTATAGCATATCAAGAAATCTGTCTTAATGTTTTTTATTTTTACAACAACTTTACAACATATGAAAGAACTTGTCAGAGTGTCTATGACCGAAAATAATGCTCCAAGCAAATTGGAGCTGAATTTCTTTGGTTTTGGTATTATAATGTGTCATAAACACTGCTTATAATGCATTAAGTTATAACCTTTGGTATAATGTGTAATGCCTTTATAAAACTAATCATATCATTCACAGAATCTGTGAATGAATTCAGAATCTGAATCACAACCAGAATCAGCATAACAATGAGAATGAGAATCAGAATTGGAGCAAGAATTAGAATCTGAATCTGAATCCCAACCCGAATCAGAATCGGAACAAGAATCAGAATCTTCTCTAAGTACATGTGTATAAGGAATTTGCCTTGGTGATTGAGTCACATAATTCAAAAAATATACAATAATAACCAGTATATACAATATGCAGTAATTTAATGTTATATAGTCATTTACAGTAAACACAATAATTTACAGTAAACATCCAATTAAATGTTTCATATCAGACGTCAGCAACCTTTTCACTGTTGATGTCAGAAAGAGTAGAAGCAGCTGTATGACTTATAGGATGTAAACACATCTTGTTCTTTTTTGTTAGCTTGAATTACTGTTTAATGTTAGTGCATTGTTACTACAGTAACAGGCAAGTGTTAGCCAAGTTTGGTATTCCCCTAATCATTGCTTCATAGTTTTAGTTGCTTTGGTTTCATTAGATTAGTTTAGATCACAAGTCCAGAACCATGTCTGAGACTCTTGATAAGGAGAAACTTTATTAATCCAGTCAGAGAGAAGTAGTTGTACCAAACTCTTTTCAGTTTCATGAGTCATTTCTACAACGAGTGGCTGGATTACTGGCTGGATTCCAAATGGCTTTACCCTACATAAGTGCACTACATACTTTGTAAATACTTCCACAGCCTCTGTAGTGCACTATAGGAAGCCATTTGGGACTCAGCTTTGGGTTTCAGCTTTAGTGTAGATATCCAGATATTTAAATAGCATTTGAGGTTGCCTAGCTTATGAACAATTTAGAGTAAAACACACACACACACACACACTCACATTTACATATGTGAAATGTATGTTGATATACAGACAATAAAGCTGCTTTTTAGTTAATCACTACCTGTCTCATGATTGACTTAGTGAGACTTGTGTGAGTTACACACTCACAATTACTATGGAAAAAACACCCTAAAAGTGGGGTTTTTGTCATAAAAGAATGACAGGTTATATCGACACCAAGCAGTGCAAATTAGCACAGGTTTATTGCCATTCGCTATAGCATCCCTGACAATGCCCGAGCTTAAGGTCCCCGGTGTAGAACGTATGACAGGAAACAGGCTGCGTGTGACAGAACCCAATCAGCAGTGTGACATTTCAGCCGGGACTCAGAGCCACACTTGAGCACTGAAAAGCAATCAGTCCAGATTCAGCCGAGACCCCATTCACAGGCTACACACACACACACACACACACACACACACAAACACACACCAGTGCTCGCTACAGAAACACACTGCCACCTGCTTACATTCTACTCTGAATAAATTAAAGTAATATAAAATAAAATTCCATCTATTTTAATTCGGACTGCTCTTTGATAAACATGTGAGCGTGGGTGGAGAAGATGGAGAAGAAAAGGAGAGCATGTGTGACTGCCAGCATCAACACAACAATGACACACACACTAGAATTTTTCTGCTCAAAAATGCTACAGACGTGTGAGAAAGTATTTATTTATTTATTTATTTATTTATTTATTTATTTATTACAAACACCAAATGATGGTGAAGGGTTTAGCTGGTGCTGAAGCTTAACTGGTGTAAATGCACACAGAACTTTCACATTTTCACACCTCTTAGTCCAACTGCCAAGTCCTTTTCATAGCGAAACTAATACTACTAGGTCATGGGCTGTTTGGTTTGGTCTAGTTTCACACTGCACATAATTAAATGGACCAAAGACAAAAAAATGTTAGTTGAGGGCTGAAAATATACTCGTAAAACTCTTTCATTTATTCTTCAGAAAGTTATTCTTGAGAGAAAAATGTGAGCGGATGTCACGGATTGGTTGGAGATGGATGCAAGTGCAGAGTATTTTATTTAAAGTGATACACGTGAACAACTAGGACTATGTAACACAAACATAAACTAGACAAGCATGAAGTACACATGGATACTACAACATATAACAATGCTACTAACCAGCGGGGACCAAACGTGGTATAACCCACCAGTGCAGTGGGCCAAAGTCACTTCCTTGGGGTGGGCAACGACGACGTCACCGGAGTCACAGGGCAGAGCCTTGTGTGACCACGAGGCCATGTTGGCCCCATGTGTGGCTTGCAGGGCCTCCTCTTCGTCCTCTGGCTTGGGCGTCTCTTGGGAGGCTTCCTGGTCAGCCTCTGAAAAGAACGTCCCTTGGGAGGCCCCCCACTCAGCCTCTGGAACGAGCTCATCTATAATGGCTGAGCTGGTGCGGCCTCCCCATCGGCCTCCGAGGTTGGCTGGGCTGGTGCGGCCTCCCCGTCTGCCTCTGGTAGGAGCCGTGCCGTCCCCTCGCTGCCTGTGTTTGGCCGACTAGGCTCAGCCAATGCACAGATTGTAGCCCTGCTCCCAAAAATTCTATGAGGGAGCCCAGCCTGGAGCAGATACAGGACAATCTTGATCTGATCGAGCTGCCATTGGTTCTGCGAGGCCTGGTTAGACATGCTTTGGATTACCTCTGCTGCATCCATGGCTAGGTCTAGCATTCTGTCATGGACTGGTTGGAGATGGATGGGAGTGCGGAGTATTTTATTTAAAGTGATACACACATAAACAATGACTAGGACTACATAAGACAAACACAAAAATAAACATAAACATAAACTAGATAAGCATGAAATACACATGAACATGGCATGGATACAGCAATATATAACGACACTACTCACAAAAGACACTAGTGCTCATAAAACCAAAATGTGAATCAGGTACAAACAGTCATGTGAGGTGAGTGTCGTGGTCAGGCGAGTTGCAGTGGCTGATGGGAATTGTAGTCCTGTGCCGTATTTGGTGCAACCATGACAAATAAACTTTTGCCATGTGCAAGTAAATTAATCCTAAAAATCTCACGAGCGTGGAGAACTCAAAGCCGGCAATAAATAAATAATTAGATAAATAACTATTTCGATTTTTTTTTGTATCACATCAGCGTTTATTCTCTCAATTTTTGTTTCACTTAAAAAATCCAGATCACATGACATTACAGCTCGGTTTGTGCCTTGCAGCTCAGTTAGCACCTCACATCAAAAAAAAAAAAAAGCTGCAACCCAAAACACAAGGCGTGTTTGATTCATTTCCTGCAGTTGAGTCGAGTCAGAGTTGAAAATTACTGCAATCCTACCACACAAAAAGTCACTTGGAGTTCACTTGGTCTGAGAGTGTATGAGTGAGGTGGTCTTTCTCTGGTTGTTTTCACTCCAGGGTGTGATTGCTATGTTCTTATCTAAAGAACCAGACTGAGTGAGAAAACGCACAAGTGTTTGATTCAAATGGACTAAATGTGAAAACACCCTTAAAGAGTTAGCCAAACTACACGTGTAACCTCGTTGTGTTCATTTTTATTTATAGGGGACCCTCACACGTGCTCGGACTGAACTGAACCCTGATTATCTGGACCTGCGCTCTAGAACTGACCTGAACCCTGAATACTGGACCCCGTGCACACCACTGGTGAGTAACCAACCATGTTTAAAATGTGTCAGTTCTATGTGTCCAGTCAAACCAGACAAATACACACAGAATGCGAACAGAATGACCCTCTGATACATTTCCTGCTAGCATAATTACATAAGCAGAGCTGGAGTTGTGAATTCTGTTGGCGTTTTTAAAAGATTTAAATATGAAAGGATGGCTTTTAGAGGACATAATGTTAAAACAAGCATATCAAGTGAAATGAAAATGGCTAAACTGTGACATTCTCTTGGTCTATTAATCCTACATTTCTTGCTAACATCATTAAAAAAAGCTGAGTTTAATTTGTCACAAGCTGCTCCATGCACATATATCGACACACATCACACCCACTCTTCGCTCTCTCAGTCACGATGGGCTCAGCTGTGTTGATTGGGTTTGCTCGAGAACTTTTCACAGCTCTTTTTTGGAAAAGAAAATGAAGACACAGGGAGACTGCAAGCTGAAATTGAAGGGTTTGGAACTCCAGAGATATGAGTGACATTTTGAGCTCTTAATGAGTCCTGTGCAGTGGTGAATACACTCATGAATCTTCAGCCAGTTTTCTGTAAAAATTATTAAATCTTAAACGCAGCCAGACCAGTTTGGTTTGACTCTACTTTAAATTTTGTCAAATGTCACTTATATGTGGTGAGAGCACTGCTGTATTATTACTTCTTCTTTTACTTATTACCCACTTTTCAGTGATGCCTTTAGCCTGGAGCACTTAACATGCTGGTTTCATTTTTTTTTTTTTTAATTTATAATCCGCTGATAGAGATGCTGCTTCACAGCTCCAGAGTCTGTGGTTCAATCCTGAGCTCAGGTTGCTGATTGCGTGGAATGTTCTCTTTGTGTCTCTGTGGGTTTCCATCAGGTTCTTGGGTTTCCTCCACCACCAAAAACGTGCGATTAGGTGGATTGGCTGTGCTAAATTGCCCTACGTGTGGGTGCATGATCCTTTGACATCCTATCCAAGGTGTATTCCTGTCTCCCAGTGTTCCCGAGATAAGCTCCAAATCCACCACATCCCTAATCAGGATAAAGTGTTTACTGAAGATGACTGAATGAATGAATGAATGAATAACCTTTATTTATATTTTTTCAAACTCCAGGAGTTTCAGTGTGAAATGTTTCCTTTGTCAGATGATATATATACATATATACATATAAGACATCATCATCTGGCAGTTAGAATTCAAATTTCCCAACATTCCCCAACACACACACACACACACACACACATATATATATATATATATATATATATATATATATATATATATATATATGTATTATATATAAAATATCCCAGCTGATTTAAAACTTTCATTACATCCCTCCAGCATTTCCAGCATTTTTTTTCAGCACATAATTTCCATCAGGAAGTGCACATCTAATTAAGAAAAATAAAAATGGTGTAATTGAGATTTTAACACCCGTAATGACTCTCTAATGTAATTTGGCAGACACAGCTCAGTCCTAGCAGGACACACTGTGCCAGAACAATCACATCAGTCAGCAGTTTTAGCACTGCAGGTGTCTGGAGGAGTTTTTGGAAAGGCAGCACTCCACAAATTACTAATAACCAAAGTGAATTCTTTTTAATCCAAAAAAAAAAAAAAAAAAAAAAAAAAGAAATCCCTGAAACACTACAAATCTCATTTAATTCACAACCACAAGGTTCTTTTAAAATGTCAAACTTAATAGCTGAACATAGGTTAATTTAACTTTAGTGTTGTTCACGCAGAATATTAGAAAAAAAGGAGAATGGAAACACACACACACACACACACACACACACACACACACACACACACGCTTAGTGAAAGAGAACAGAGTTGTCCATGTCACCTGTTTTTGGGTTACATAATATTGTACTGAATTCCTTTTAGCAGATCTGATTAGTCTGTGAGGGGGAATAAGTAAAATATGCGTTTTCTTCTGGTACTATAGTAAGTATTGAATAAAACATTGCTGTTGTCGAGCATGCTGTTATAGGAAAATAATCAAAGACAGGTTGATATGATATTGCCTGATGTGAAGCAGAATTACTACTACCACTGCAAAATGATGTTCTTCTTATATCAAAGCACTCTGCTGATGATTACATATTTTTTATTTACTAAAAACTGCACATCATGCTTTTTAATCCATTTATAATCATGCCTCATGTTGTGGAACGTCTGCTAAGTAAGTTAGTTCCTGTTATCACTTGGGTTATAGCAGCTATAACCAGTAGTTCCTCAGCAGAGTCTCTTTTTTTCTCTTTTTATTGTAGTTAATAAGACACAAAAAAGCTTGCTGAGAAACTGCTATGTGCAAGATCCTCTGTCCTGAAAACTTTCCTGTGGTGTGAAAAAGAAAGTTACAGCTTTACCTCTGACACTGGAGACTCTTTCCAAAAGTGTTGAATAAACATCACCCTGTGGATTTTTTTTAACAATTTATGTGGCATGCCCACCAGACAAGTCCCTGTAAATTAGTTGTTACTATAGAAACAATAATGTATTAAAACAAGTGCATTAATATAAACCTTGCTGTTAGAGCTGCTGTTATAGAAAATTACTCAACTTTTTTTTTAATCAATCATATCTGAGAATTCAAGACTTCTTTGGTATAAAACACAATATATGAACAAATATTAAGTTTTGATAACATTCAATATTAGAATGTGTGTTTTATAGACATTTGGTGGTTGTGATTTCAACTTTATTAAAATGATATTTAGAGCTTCTTTGCCTTATACACTTATAAGTCGACGGTCTGTCCTACTGAAAAATAGTGTTATATAGTCCTTTTTTTTGTCCTTTTCATTGTTTTTCCTCCTCACTGTAGATTACATAACACTGCATGAACTCTCACTCACATTCTTTTTTATTTCGGTTTTAATCTGTTGTTGGTGAAGCAGTGGATCATTTCTGTCAGTATTTTTTTGACATCTGGCTGTACATAGACACAGATGTAATGGAGTGTTAACTAGCAGTCACACTAATGATTTTGATCTCACTGTTTTCTTCAAGATAGTGGCAAATAAAACAGGTGATAATGGGTGTTCCTGGTGTGGAGTGAATATCATAGTGATGTTAGCTACAACATTAAGCAATACATTAAAAGGAAAAAAAGAAGTAGTGGACAAGTCTGCTGTGGGTGCTGGTTTTTGTAGAAAGAAAAAAAAACATTGTTCTGTAGACATGAAACGGAATTTTGTTTTCTCAAAATATCGCACTACATTACACACTGTGCGACAGCAGCAGAGGTAGTAGCGTACATGACGTTTGCGTGTGGAAACCTAACTTCCCTTGTAGCTTTTCAAAAAGATAAACTAATCAGAAGGGAGCTTTATGGCGCATGTGTCAAACACAAGGCCCGCAGCCTTGTTTCGGTTAGACCACGTGAACTTGGAAAAAATAATACAGAAACGGCCTGTAGTACTCGACTGCTCAACATATTCACACTGTCCAGAATTCACAGCAGATCAGTAGATTAGCCATCTGTAGGTAGTTACCTTAAACCGCCCTATATATGTGCACGCGCTTTCTACCACGGCTGGCATGAGCGCAGTCTGAAACCCGGGTTAATATCAACACCTGTGTGCTGCGCTTGATGAAAGTCACACACGCGTCTAAAAACAATTCAGAAGCACGTCATGTGCTGTGCTGGCAGCGGTGTAACCAGAAATGAATTTTGGAAAGATGAGTAAATACACAAAATAAAATTACGATTACTTTTCTCACCTGTACAGTTAAATTGGTAAGTGTGACACACTCATGCATTTCAGGTGGATGTCAGGCAGCAGTAGGAGTGGTGATGAGATGAACTTGTTATTTAGCTTAATCATTTAAGGCACAGTCTAACTTAAATCAGACAATCTTTCCATATTAATAACATTACAATGAAATACACTTATGACGGTAAAAATTATTAAAATACATGTTAATAATTGGGCAGAATTACTCCTTATAATATAAATCCTGATCTACTTTTCTTACAGTATTGCAGTGGTTCAGTTTGTTGTGAATACAATATAAATGTATTAAAATATAATATTTGATTTGTGTCAGTATCGTCTTGTGAAGCCTGTATTAGGATATGTCTCATATCATGGCTTTAGTGTATCATCTCATGCCTACTGTCCAGTCCTCTTCCTTCACACTCCCAAGGTTTACACACGTGTGAGTTTTCCATCACGAACCAGAGATAAAACTGCTTTTGGAATATAGTTCCCTTTTCATTCCCACACCGTTTTACATCCAAGTGACCTGGCTTTCATATATCAAATTTCATTTAGGTTCGCTCTGACCGCTGCGTTACATCTGCATATGAGGTCAGAATGAACACACACACACACACACACACACACACACTGATATGCCTCTCCCTGTTGGCCCTGACAGATTTAACTGTGTTCGATCGTGTGTGTTTGAGAATATTTTAGTGCTTGTTTCCTCTCTGATCCTTTTCTGTTGAATTCTGTGAATACAGAGCAACTGGGATCAATATGCACAACACACACACCCACACACACACACACACACACACACTCTCTACTGCAAACTGTGCCAGAATGCTACCAGCTTCTGTGTGTGTGTGTGTGTGTGTGTGTATGTGTTTGCGTGTGTGCCACCCACAGAGACTGCAGTGTGTGTGGGTGTGAGAAAAAAGATAATGTAAATGGAAGCCGAGTGACAAAGAAAAGAGGGCACGGAGGAAGGATGAAGAGGAAAAAAAGAAACAGAGAAAGAAAAGTGCTGCAACAGTAGATGTGTGTGTGTGTGTGTGTGTGTGTGCGTACACACACTGACCTGAACGTGAAAATCATGATGCCTATTAGAGACGATGAAAGCTGCCACTCAACAAAATGAACTAGGACACACACACACACACACACACACAGGAACACAAATGTTTTACTGGTCAAGAAATATCTTGAATCCCTGAATGGTAATGTAACAACGTGTTGCCAAGTCATTTTCCACTTATTATTATTATTATTATTATTATTAGTAGTAGTAGTAGTAGTAGTAGTAGTATTAGTATTATTATTAATTTATTTTTGTGCATGTGCATGCCTTGTGTAACAAATGATAATAAATGAGGACAAAACATATTGTAGTCAAAGCTGGTATGCTAACTGCTAACATGCTAACTGCTAGCATTTTGCTCCCAAGATTTTTTTTTCCTCACTCATGAAGAGCAGTGAGAAGAAAGTCAGCTGCCCCTTGTGGTCAAAGGTGGAATAACATGCTAAGTTCAGGGTGGTACATACATAACACCAGTATGGTACACAAGGCAGAAAAAATATAATAAATAACACGTCAGTTTGACCTGGGAACACAATTATTATTAATTATTTAATAATTATTTATTACCTTATTACATATTTTCATCTGTGGTTTAATTTTAGCAAACATAGCTGCTGGTTTAATTCACACAATTATATATTCTATTTTTAGTAATTAGCTACAATAGGTTGCTAGAGAATTTGGCTAACTAGCTAATGGAGAGGTGATATATATTTACAGTACAATTATACGTACGAGTTCCAAGGAGGCAATTACGACGGTCTGTGTTCAAGTGGTTTTGGTCAGAAAAAATGGATGCTGTCAGGAATGAATAAATGAATATAAATGTGTAATAAATAAATAAAAAAAGAAAGAAATAGATAGATAGATAGATAGATTGATTGATTCCTTTCCTGGAACCATTATGCTTCCAGGCTGTCTGTCCATCTGTCCGTCTGAGACTCTTGTTAGTGCGATATCTGATGAACGAGTGGGTGAGTGATTGTGGGATTTATACGGAATCATTACTCTCACCAGCAGATGAGCTGATTGGACTTTGGAATGGATCCAAACAGGGTCAAGGTCACAGCAAGGTCAAATGTTTGAAATAGTTTTTCGGCAATAGTTTTCTTCATGTTTGAAGTATATTTTAAGGGAATACGAATTAGTAACAAGAAGGATTAGACTTGTTAGCGTTGAGTTTGACTTATCATCAGTGACAAGGCTTTTATTTAATCTTACTAAAAGAATATAAAGAACTACTGATTAAATCTTAACGTCTGATACAGACGTCACATTCATATTGGTGACTTTATTATTGTTATTCTTATTATTATTGTTATTATTATTGACATGCCCCCTCATAGAAAAGTCACATCACACCTACGATATTTCTGGCAGGATTTGAAGGCAGCACATCTGGCTAACATCAGGACAGTGTGGAATTTAGCTTCCTGGCTAACGTTGCTAAACTAATTTATTGTCGAAGTGAAATCATTTATGCTAATCAGTCTGTCTAGCAGATTTTTTTAAATGAGAAGTCAAAGTTTTATATTGGAAAAATCATCTTTAGAATCATTCCACTGTTTTTTTTTTTTTTTTCAAAAAATCTAAAACAGGTCATTTTGACCGGAATGAAACAGAAGGACAAGAAGAAGGCTGAGAGAGCCCAGTGCTCTGCTACACGCAGGAACACGACCCACATCCGTTAATACAGTGTATCGCTCTTTTTAGCGGCCTCTGGAGTATCAGGACTAATATTTGTCATCGCCGTCTGTTTTAATAAGCGTCGACTCTCTCTCCGTCTCCTCTGTTGCTGAGGGATCTGCAGGATTTGATTGAAAAGGTGTGAGATTTGCTTTCATACCCCCTCAGGATCGGAGTGAAGATCTGGTGATAGACAAACGTGATACACACTTCAGAGTGAAAAGGTTTCACACCTCAAGCTGTTATGGGAGATGAGCAAATCTTAACGTTATTAAATCTGACTGAAACGTTATGCACTTGCAGTATTTTACATACTTAAATAATCTTTATAATAAAGAGATTATTTTTCTGTGTATGTTTTTCCTTAGCCTCTGTTTGGGAAGAGCATTAATGGACAAACAATATGTATTTCTATTGTAATATTTATAATATTTACAACAATATTTTTTTTTCTTTTTTTCTTGTATGGTAGCTTTAAAAAAAAAATACTCTTTATGTAATACATTGCCCCAGTTCGCCACAGTAGACCACGTGTGAGTGCGTGTATTGTTCAGAAGCATGTACCGTTAGCTGGAACTCAAGTGGATTCTGGTGTTTTGTTCATTGCTTAACCTAGAACTTCATGTCCAAACACATCATTTTCAGTATATAAATGTGTAAAATGGGTCATTTGGACCTGGGCAATACTGAAGAGTTAATCTCAGCTGCCTTTACCGAGCGCAGTGATTAGCATGGCCTGATTAGTGAGAGCGAAGTTCCTCGTTCCTATTAGCAGCTGTACACTGCAGCAGCTGCCTAAACTCCCACAGAGAGTCCAGACCTTATTTCCACAAATAAGATATTAAACACCTGCACGAGTCACAGTTCTCCCTTTAAACACTCTACTTTAGAAAAGTTCCTCAGTTGTGTGTGTTGCTTGTAATGCAACTCGTCCTGCGAGAACTGTTATCATGTACCTATAATCAGGTACACGCTATTTTAGGAAAATAATCAACAGCAAATCAGAAGAGTTGATTATTGATTATTATCCTATTACAGATGTTTGCTGTCTGGTAGGCCGTGTTCACACCTGGCGTTCACATGTTACCAGGGTGATCAGATCACAAGTAGACAGCTGAGATGCGTATCCTTTCACACCTGGCATTATGAATGCATCTCCAGTGAGCACTTGTGATTGGATTTCATACATCATTTCTGCTGGAGAAAAGGTGCCATGCGCATTTATCACATCACTCTTCCACTGCATTTGTTTCCAGGCAGATATGTCCCGTGAATCCTATCTCATGTACCTTTCAAAAGTTTTCATCTCCGTGGTGTGGTCTGGTAACGAAACTTATAAATGAAGGAGAGATGATATGAAGAATGAGGCTATGAAAAACAGCTGACGAGCTCTACCGCTCAACATGATTTCCAAACAATCTCGCAATGATTACGTATTCTCTGACTCGGGCAGTGACACAGTCGACTAGTTGGTCCTTCATCGCTGTCTGGGATACATTCGCATTCGCATTCACACTACAACCACATCCGAATGTGATCACAGTGCGTCTTAGAGACACATTTGACCCTGTTCACATCTGTACTTAGCGCATGCCAGGTGTGCACGGGGGTCAGCGAACTTTTTTTTCCCTGTTCTATATAACTGTCAGATTTGTGTTTGTGAATTTACAGAAATTGTTCTAAATTGTTTATAAATCTTTAATTTGGTTAGCATAATATCCTTTGGCAGGTGGTGTATGCTCCTCACCAGATGTTCAGTAGTTAGTTAGCTAGGTGTGCTAGCTGTGCTAACTAGTGTGAGTGTATTCTTTACTACTAGAACTAACTTTGAAAAGTTTTTCATCTTAGCTGAGATGCAAACATTTGATTCCAAAGAAGGGAAGAAAAACAAAATATAATTTTGGTTCACAATCTAAAAATCTAATTTTGTATAAATCTCAGATTAGATGCTAATGATGTTCATTTCCAACCAACAAAAATGCTGACCAATGAGAAGAAGGTAAGCAGTATAAATAATATGGCGCACTGTGAGGTTAGACAATTATCTTGCTATGAAAATTTAATATTGGTACACCCCTAGTGGACAGCAGATCATCATGTCCTGGAGAGCCTTAGGAAGTGGTTTCGTCTCTCTCTCTCTCTCTCTCTCTCTCTCTCTCTTTCTCAGTATTTACCAGAGTTTTCATTGTGATGCTATTGTGGTAGAGAGATAGTGTATGAATTATGCATTGCTGTGAAAGATGGATTGGAGGAAATGGATCCGTTTTCTAAGTAAAGGCTAGAGCTTCTCCTGGGACGGCGCGCTGTAAGGATACATTACAGCTCGGACAAAGATTGAGAGATGGTGAATGGCTATAAAAACTGCAGCTTGTGCGATGAGCATTAGCATAAATACAGGAAATACAGTGATAAACTGGACTATGATTCAATATTAATGTCAGAGTTTACAAGTGGAACAGATTGCACTTGCATATCTGCCACTTATTTGCTGATGCTGTTGTTTTTATCCAAAAGTCTGAGTCGGCTTCCAAGAACTGTTTAAGAGTTATCATTAATGTTATTCTTGTCCTGAGTTGTACAGTTTGTATAGATCTATTTTTAGGGAAGAAGGAATAGAGAAAAGTAAACAAGAGACACTGCCAAATAGGAAGAAGGAAACTAGGAAGTACTTGGAATAAGAAAACTAGCAAACAGGTTTTCAATGTCCCTAGTTTCCAAAAAAAAAATGCTTTATCATACTTCTTAAAGAATTCTTCAGTACATCTGTAGGAACCCTTAAAAGATTTTTGTGTCCAGTGTTCCTGGGATAGGCTCCGGATTCATCACAACCCTAACCTGGATAAAGTGTATAATGGAAATGAATGATTTAATGAATTCAAAAGGATCCCATTTGACCAAATTTAGATAGGAAGATAAGATAAGTGATGTGGACTGTTCATTAGGATCTCACTGTAGCATTGAAGAGGTTGCAACTACTGTGCTTTATTGTGTCCCTTTGTTGAGCAAATATGAAATCATACGTTATTGTATTTTAAACCATGGCAGACTTTGCTCCAGGAGGTCATGGCCTGTAGAAAGGTGTATCTGAAGGTGGAAGTAAAATTAACCTTTTGCACCAATTACTTTGGTGCAAATGTGCCTGAAGTTCCCTGGTTCCTAAAACCAACAACCTGTGGTTGAAATGCACGTATAGATCCACTTTAAAACTGGTCACATGTATTCATTTGGTAGGCTGATTTTGTCCCATGAGACATGGATGTGAGGTGGAATCCAATCTAAGCATAAAATTGAGAGTGAGGGGTCTTGCTGAGGGGCCTACAGGGGGTCTCTAGCAACCCTGGGACTTGGCAAGCACACAACCTTAACTTCTGAGCTACCACTGCTAACAAGCAAATCAAAACTGGAGAGAAAATGGCCGTTATCCCTCAATGCTCTCTTGCCCTTAATCTCCATCCTCTCCTCCATGGCTCAAATTAGTGCCACTTCTCCCTCCCTCTCTCTCTCTCTCTCTCTCTGTCTCTCTCCGTTCCATCTTTTAACGAGGTGGCTGGTCCCTTGAGATAACTGGACACGCCTTGAGGCATCAGCAGGTGAAGGACACTCCATTATCTGTCCTAGATGGATGAGTTGAGACGCTGCCCTGAAAGCAGGACGGCTGCCAGATCCTCTGCTCTTTAAAGTGCTTTTGTCTCTGCTGAGTGCCACCATTAGCGTAAGAGGATAAATCCGCCCAATCTCTCTCCAAGTCTATGCATCCAAAAACGAAAGCTGACAATTTGAGCTTATGTTTTATTAATGAAAACTCAATGAGTGTAAAGCTACTGTTATTGCTATTGTCCAAACAGCATGGTGATGGTGCAATTTGCAGACTGATATTTGAGCCCAACCCTGATTGGTTGTGCTTCTCTGTCAGCTTTTGAATATTCGAAAGAGGAGCGATGTGATGACGTCATCAGAAGAGCACCACACTGTCTACATCATTACTTATTTCCATCACTTTGTTTCTATCTCCTTCTATCATCTTCTCTTTACCAATACAGACATGGACTGTATCCCAAAATGCATACTACTATAGTATTGATATAATACTATAATATTATAGTATACTTGTTTATGTCAAAGTAATATGCTTCCCATACTAAATAGCTAGCATGCTAAGCATAACAGCTACAACAAAGCATTCCCAGAAAATGGGTCACAAAGTGGATATTACAGTATTAAATAGCATTAAGTAATAAAAATGAATGGAAACACACTTCACAGCTAAACAAGAGTATGATCATTATATCTTATTTCTTTGAGAGTGTGTCAGAACTGTTGTGTTTTTAAAGATATCTTTAACATCCTTGTTGTATTTTTTGCTAAGATGTTAAATGGCTTTGACTTTCTTTATAATAACAGACGCTGATAACAACCTGTGCTTTTGTATACAAATCCTAATAATATTAGTCATTTTTATTAGTAATTTTATGTTTTGAACTTTTACATATACACATATGGCACTTAATATTCAACGCTGCTATGTTGGACTAAAATTAGCAGGGCCATCATCTCACAGAGATTTTTAAACTGTGTGTGAAATCTGTCACTTTTGTAAAGGCAGATCTGCAGTGCTCTCTCACACGCACACACTTTTTTTTTTTACCACTTCCCCCGTAGCTTTCTAATTTATGTCTTTTAGGTGGCTGTTAAATTTTGAAAAATTCAGTAAGTGCATACATTTGTGCTTGTCATATTTCTTTGTGATTCTTGGGTTCTTTGCTAGGTGTGTGTGTGTGTGTGTGTGTTTTGCAAATGTTTTTCCTTATTTCCCAGTGTCTCCCTTTTGCCTATGTTGAAAGTACCAGAATATAAGATCCAATATTATTAGTTGCAAAGACCTGTTTCCCCTCAGGACATATTCAGTATTTGTTTTCTGTAAATTATGAACCTCTTGTCATTTACAATCAATCTGTCACATGACAGTCTCAGTGGGATTTTGAAGATCTTTGCACAGAAATTTATTAAAGCACTTGAAGAAACAAAGTTTTAAGAAATCAAAAGTCCAGAGCAAAACTGAAAATAGCAGCAGTTGGTAGTTCTAAAATCAAATAGTAGGACTCATAGGCAAACAGTGCTCAAAGGTAAAATACATGAGAAAGTCTACGGTCAACATGACAAAAAGAATCTGAGATGTATCTAGGTAACCTGGCTCACAACCTACTCTAGGAACTGAAAATAGGTGTTTAACTAATGAATTACAACTGTACCTGATTTGTAAATATTGCCTTAGAACTAGAGCTCTGATGAGTGGACATGAAGGGTACCGCAGTATGCAAAGTGCAATAGAACCCCCAGCTGAAACACCAAGGTGTCAAGACTTGCCCCTGGGTCTGGGATCAGTATTGCCCAGATGCTCCATGTAGAAGCCATCAATGGGGCGCATAAATGTTCTCTGATGCAAATCACAAGTGCTACTTCAAATTGTAACTTTTCCAATAGACAAGACAGAACATACAGTAGATTAGGCATGATTCTTGGAGTCCAACAGGGCCTGAACCACTTAGGCTGGGCTTCCCTCCAATTCTGATGGAAGGGATGGCTCGGTTGCCAAGTTTGGGGTTTCCTTGTCAATAACTGCACCATCCAATGATGTTCTCTTTGTGGATGTGGTCTGGGACAGACCATGTCCAGTTTTTGGCTCTGATGTATGCTTCCTCCAATATTTTATTTTATTTTTGGCAAAATACCAGAAATACAGTACTGTGCAAAAGTCTTAGGCACATGCAAAGAAATGCTGTAGAGCAAAGATGCCTTCAAAAATAATGAAACTAAATGTTTCTACAATAAAAAAAATACTATAAAGAGCAGTAAAGAGTAATAAATGAAACAAAGTCAATATTTGGTGTGACGATCCTTCGCTTTAAAAAAAATAGTAGTCTCAGGTACAATCTGTGCAGTTTTATAAGGAAATGAGCTGTAAGTGTTACTGAGCATCTTGCAGAACCAGCCACAGTTCTTCTGGAGACTTTGACTGTCACACTTGCTTCTTATTTTTGCAGCAAAACCCAGCAGCCTTCATTATGTGTTTTGTCCGAAAAGTTGTCTCTTACGTAATATGCTGCTTTCTTTACTGACATACAAACATTTTTCTGTAACATTTAATTTTGTGCTGGAAAGCTAATGTTTGGAATTCTAAAATGTTTTTGTACTGAATCAATAATGTAGAAGTCATAAAATAAAAATCTATAACAAAGTTTGTACTAAAATAAATAGGGTGTCTAAGACTTTTGCACAGTACTGTAATTTATGGCTCAGTACACAAAACAGCAGGCATCATATAACTGGGTAACACTGCTCAATGTATGTAAGGAGTGGCAAGACTTCGCAATGATACTGACAGAGACATATTAAACAAGTGGTAAGCGAATGAGCCACAGGTGTGACTAATTTATAACTATGACAGCTGACCTAGTAGACAGGGGAGGCATTGCAGTGTCCCAGTATGATATTATCATAACTTTCTCTGGCTGAAGTTTTTAATTAAGTCTTCAGTGATTCCTTTCAGTTATATTTACACATGTATGCTCAGACTTTTTCTGGACTTTTTGAATGTGGGGAGGAGAGAATGTCTCAATATCGCTGTAGACTTCAGGAGCACAACTTAGCCAGAAGGCATGTTCTCAAATCTTCCAAGCTATTCTTAGGGTACCACAGAGCACACACATTTTCTGTACTTACAGTCGAAACTGGTAAAAATGTTTAGTTACAGAGTCATGTTTTAGTTTTTGCCCCAAAAGGGCTACCAAACAAGAAAAAATATAATGGCTCTCACATAAAAAAAAATTACTATAAGTAGTCAGAAAAAAATCAGTACCCTATGATCAGGCATGACAGCAGTAATACACAAGTAAATGGTCATTATACAGTTAGGTATGAGTTTATTAGGAAAAACAATAACTCATTTTGTTGTGGTTTTTTGTCCTATGGGAAAATGGGTTAATACTGTAAATGTCAGATTGTAAATCAATAAAGCTTTCAGGATTGTGTTGGGATGCCTAGTGATCTCCAAATCAATACTCATGATCTTAAATCAATAAGAGAGTTAATTATGAGGTATCACTTTGTTTTATTGTGTTTTGGTACATATTGCCTTTTTGAAAAGATCTCTGGAAAGCATTGATGAAGGATTAAAGAGCTTATAGACCAACGGAAGAGTAAGAACACACCTGCCAATACGTCTTAACCACACCGATCTCAGCTGCCTTATAAACTCCACGTAAACAAGTGGTTTACGGGAAGCACTCTGTTAAAATAACAGTCTGTTACTTGCTTTTTCTCTGTCTAAAACACTCTATCTCCCTGTGGTCCAGTTCCGACTTAACACACCCCCGTCTACTTCCCCTTGGCCATCTTAAGGGTCACTCCATTATTCTATCAGCTTGAGTTAAGTTTATTAGATGAGGGAAGGCATTGAGTTGTCATCAGTGTTCTTCAGGAGTACTACTTGCCCAGAAGGTATTGCAATCTGACACCAATTCGTTTTCAAAATGGCGGATGAAGCTGTTTAAACAGGATCAATAAAATGCTTCCCATTACAAACGTGTAACATTTGATTGCCCTTGTTCAAATTAGGTTTACTCCTAAGTCTTTATCTGTACCTGACAGCTGTTGGAGCTGTGTTACTTTACTCAGCTAGTGAGTTAGTGTGCTAGCTAGTTAGCGAGTCAGTATGACAGTACAGTTGTCAAGGAACTGAGACTGTAAATCTCAGAGGAAATCTGGTGAGACTGTTTGTGTTCTTCATGACCAATCTACTAACAGATATACACCAATGATGGGTCATTCACAAACAGATTATTATTTCCAAGCAGCTGTCATGTAAGCATTTTTCCTATATACATGCTAAAATAAAAACAACACGTTTTTCTAAATAGTCCTTCACTTTTTATGATGCTGAGCATGCATACGTACATGTACATATATATATATATATATATATCTTGCCTCCATAGCATGTGATAATGTCATATCCATGTGCAAATATGACACCAGTGAATCACGCTTTGCTAAATAAATAACTCGAATATTTGATTATGATTAGCAAAAAGTGAGAGTCATAACTGATTCTGCTTTTTCAGTCATGGCTTTATCATGTTCAGTGTTGTGGTGGATCTGGAACTCTGGGCATAACGTGAGAATACACCCTGCATATGATGCCAGTCCATCACAGGGCACCATACATATACACTCACACCTAGGGGCAATGTACCAAAGCCCATCCACCTATTGGGAGGTGGGTAGAAACCGGAGAACCTGGAGGAAACCCACAGGGACACGAAGAGGTTTGGGATAACAGTCCATGTCCGGTTTTTGGAGCGAATTTAAGCTGCCCCTGATATTTTGTTTTATTTTTAGGCAAAACACAAGAATCAATCCATTGTCGAATACACAAGGGCAAGGGCAGGCCTTATATAACTGGATAGCACTACTCACAGCTTATGTAAGGAGTAGTAAGACTTTGATTTTGAGAATGACATTATATAGATATATATTCATATGAATGAAATTTCAATTAGATCCCACCCCTCACCCTGACCCCTCCCCTTTGCTAATCTAGTCATACATCAACTGGAGTAGCAGCAATTCTTACTTTTGTACAGTACGAGAGTGTGATACACGCTCTAAATTCATATACGTGGATACCTCCAATGCCCTAATTGTAGATCTTTCATCACTGTTTTCACATGGGAAAAGAAAGTGTCTGTTCTTCCTTCCTCTCTTCCTCACCCTCTATCCGAGGTCACAGTGTGCTGCACCTTGGTTATCTATGTAAGTAGGGTAGAGAGAAAAAACTCTGCTGATCCAATTTTATATTTTTTATTTATTTTTTATTGCTCTCCCATGGCTGGTTTCAATTTAATGAAGTTTGATATGGAGTGTATTAGAAAAGGATTTGAGTGCTGGACTCCTGCATTGTGCTAAGAGGGATTTAAGAGGGTAGAAAAAAACATAACATACTGTGTTTGCTTTAAAGCACCTCAGCTCTGTGCTTTAATCCCATATTCCCCATATGGGGATAGAACAGTGACAGCAAAAACAAGAGCTCTTTATTAATATGAACAGATGCCTCACACTCGGGAGCTTTAGTGAAATGTTACTGAGGCACTCTGAGAGCAGAGATTTCCTCCCAGCAATGGGAATACAGATTAAGAGGCCTTTATATGTTGCTATTAGATACAAATGAAAAAAAGTAGAAAAATGGCGTAGCAGCTTTTTTCATGTTCAAGGTCATTAGAAGAGAGTCAAATGTGTTTTTAGAAGTTTTTTTTTTTAGTTACAATCAAACACAGATGACATTCTGTACTGTATTTATTTATTTATTTATTTATTTATTTATTTATTTATTTATTTATGTGATTTTCACCCAGCATATTTCAGCTGTTCACAATTTCCACCTAATTTCACAAGTGCTACCAATCTGGGAAGACAAAGGTTAACAACATACCTCTGATAAATAGCTGTACCAAAAATAATGATCTATTCTATTAAAATAAAATCAATTCAAAAAGAAAGAAAAAAACACATTAAGGTTTTCTTAGCTAACATTATTTCCTCCATTATTTTTCCTTAAACCATGAACTTCAATAGTAATACGTAACGTAACAGGTTTTTTTTTTTTTTTTTTGGTATAAAGTATAGCTGCATTTAATAATGTTGACTCAATCCATGGCTAAAAATAAGTCCACATGTTCATTAAGATGTTGTCTGTGTTGATATAAAAAAAAAAGATTAATAGAAGTATTATTTTGGTATATTAATGTTGACTTTCATGGTTTGCTCATGTGACACTGATGCATTAAATAATGTAATTTAAGGGAACCTTAATGTAAAGTGTTATTAAATTTATTGAACTTTTACCTCAAGTTCAAAAATCTGGCTCTCAACCAATGTTGTAAATGTAAAATTTAAGAGAACTGTGAAGTAGAGCTGAGGAGACCCAGAGTGCGCAGCATTTATTTAATTATCCATCTCTCTCTCAGCCAAAATACCATTCTCATTCACCATTGATCATGGTTAGTAATATGTATTTTTTGTGGCATTGCCTCATGTGATTATATTTGTATAAATAATACAACATCACATAATTTATGATGTTCAGTGAGTTTTATTTATCAGTATAGACAAACATAACTTCAAAAAGTAAAGGATATTAGCAAATCAGGTCACATCTTTAAATAAAAACAGCAGACCATTCATTTTCTGTCCGATTTTTGGGCACTTTTGTATTAAAAATATAAGCATCTGGAGGATATTTACATTAGAGGATATAATCCATATTAGTGTTTTATACATTATATTTTCTTTGGTTGGATCATTCAGTCTTGTTCATGCATAAACATACACTTCTTTCCTTCGTTCTGGTTTGTGCTATAGCACTGTTATTATTCATGGCCTCCACAGACTCAGTATCACAGCAGGCTGATCTGAGATCACCATCTCTCCGTGGCAGCTTAAGGAGGATTGGTGTGTGTGTGTGTATGTGTGTGTGTGTGTGTGTGTGTCTGTGGCTCAGTTTGGAAAAGGGTGATGGATTTGTTGTCATGGCACCCTGACAGAAAATCACTGTGTCTATATGTGTGTGTGTGTGTGTGTGTGTGTGTGTGTGTGTGTGTGTGTGTAGACTCAAAGAGCTCTGCATGGAAGGTGTGAATGGGCCACTAAAGAGATGAGTGTACATTACTTTTGAGTGGATGCAGCAATTAGAAACAATAACAGCGTGTTTCAGGGGTTTCCTGATTTCCATGCAAATCTACCATCTTTATATCCATGTCCCAGCCAGGAGTGTGTGTGTGTGTGTCTGTGTCTGTCATCCAACACACTAAACTGTATTAGTAACCACAAATTGTGGGTGGGCAGAGATTAAAAAAAAATTTCCTCCATGTAAGCAGAAATCACATCACCATGCAGCTGCCCCGTGAGCTCCTTATTGTGGTCATATTTGAGAGCGATATTGCAAGTATCATTCTGTTCACTGGACCAAAATTCTGTGAAAGTTTTGAAAAACATGACCAAACTGTCATTCTGCCTGAGGATTCTTTTACAAAATATGTGGGGCCTGGGACACACCCTTCAAACTTTGCCATTTTCCACTATATATACTGTATACTCTACTTCCTGAACTGAAATCGGTTTCTCTTTTGTAAGTTTCTCAATCACGAGTCAAGTTCTATGATTTTAAAAAGTGAAAAGGGAGAAGATTAGAGATTAAAGATTCCAATTCCACCTTCCAATTCCACCAAAAGGCAGCCCGCCTACATCTACATTAACAATCTAATCTACTTATGGAAAAACTACATGGCGGACAAATTTGAAAGAATTAGAAGTTTCAAATATGGAATGAGTTCTGACTTTGATAATTACCGTCAGTCACATCAGGCTCTGTTTCATCACCTGAGGTAAAAGTCACTTTAAACACAGTTAAACACAAGCCTCAGTGTCGTCTCTTCACTGCACTGATCTCTGTTCATACTACCAATGGTAGGGGAACAATCACTGATTAATTCAGTCACTTCTGTTGTGTTACTGAAACATTTGGAAACGTTATCCACTGTACAGGGTGTGTAAGCGTCCTTCTCTGAAACAATTAGGCTTATCGCCATTATGGAATGGCCTTCAAATCATGAGAAAATCTCACATAATTGTTTTAGACGTCTTTAGGCAGATATGTGATTTCTTAAATTTATGATTTATGATTTTATTTATGATTTATGATTATGAAATGCCAAAGTATACTATGGCAGAAAAAAATGTTTTTTTTGTTTGTTTCCAAAAATAAAAACCTGATTTTTCATAATTTATGGCTGTTTTCCAGAATGCTGTAATGATATCCTGCAAGTTTTTCCAGGCCACTACAAAAGTGTAGGTCACTTTTATCGTATTTGGTTTTGTAGTTAGCCAAAAGTAATTCTGAAGACAAAACTAGCAAACATAAAACACCACCTCGCAGCTTATATAGCTAGAGCTGTGCAGCTAACCTTCAAGCCAGCCGCAGTCACCATACTACCTCTGTTACTGAGTAAACACTAGTCTAGTTATGTCCAGCAGATGAGATATTAATTAATACAGAAATGTCACATGCATAATATTAAATGTTAAGACATGTGATGATCCTGAACTATGTCCTGAATACAGGTTCAGAGACGTTCATTAGAGGTGGCTAGTAAGGCAGCTGATTAGTGAAGAACACACAGTTACTACACACAGTAAGAATCTAATAAACTGACTGTAGATCCAAATGAATCTCAGAAGAACACAATCAGCTAATCCAACCTTGCTATAGATAACCACGAGGGAGAAAGTGAGAGTAATCTGATGCATTACACTCGCCACCTAGACATGAGGTAATTATTCACACACAGACATAGGGATCCATTTCTATTATGCACATAGATAGACTTTGGAGATCATATTATTTGGCACAACACCAAGGTTATTTGTCATTTATTTCTTTTAAATGGTAAAAATGGTTCTCTCCAGATGATTGCCTCTTATTAAAGAGAGAGAGAGAGAGAGCGAGAGAGAGAGCGAGAGAGAGAGAGCACAGTGTGGGGTAGAGCCACTGCCTTCTTTCTTACTTATTCTACATGTTTATAAGTGCACTGTTTGTACTTTAGTCATGACTTGAGCCTTGTGTGTGTGTGTGTGTCAGCGTCAAACACCACTCCGTGCACAACACTCCATCTGCACTAAATTAGCATGGCAAAGTGCAGTCACACTGAACTACTCGAACACAAAGTGACAGAACGAAGCCTGAGAACACAGCAAGGGAGACAGACATTCTCTCTCTCTCTCTCTCTCTCTCTCTCCCTCTCTCTCTCTCTCTCTCTCTCTCTATCAGGGGTGTGATGATATACACCTTGATAACTGTTATTTAATGTCATTTTCTTTAAACAGCTGTGATCAGATACTGTGAGGGACTGAAAAACCATCATATCGGTCTCTCTCTCTCTCTCTCTCTCTCTCTCTCTCTCTCTCTTCTGCTCCTACATAACGGTCTCAGTGTTAGTGACCGGTCGAGCACTACAGAATACCAATGAGAGCCCTAATTAACAAGTCTAATTATTCACAAACGGCTTCATTAGTGCACACTCGCCACGTCTGAGAGAGCGAGAAGAAAAGAAAACTCCAAAACCCTGGAGACTCATGCTCCTCTGTATCTTATCTACAGTATATGACAAGAATCAAACAGAATAACTGAGACACAGATAGTCATTGTTGTTCGTTACATAAGCAACAGTGTGTTTATGCAGTAACAGATCCAGCGAGTTCATATATATTATATTATATTCAGTGCTGTGGCTTTTTAATGATTAATATGATTAGCCATGGTAGTATGATGAAACCAACATTGTTACAATAGACTAAATACAATAGACTGAATAAATATTATGTATCACCTGGAGGGCAACACATTCTGACTACATGCGTTTAAGTCAAGCGCATATCATATCAGTTCGCAGCACTGACAACCTGACCACTTCCTCTGTTGTTTGCTAATGTAGTTATGTGTTGATGGCTAATGTAGTTGTCACATAATGTGTTTGAAATATATTAAAAGGGGTTACAAATATGACAGTTTACCTTTACAGCATTTACCAGAGGGCCTTATCCAGAGCGATGTACAGAAGTGCTTTGTAGTTTCCAAACACATCAAAACATATCCTCATGCTAGTTCACTAGGTCAGGTGCTGAGACTACCATAAAGCTAAAACATTATTGGAGCAGGTTAGTACAACGTGAAATAACACACAAGTCAAGGGATTTTTTTGACAATGTATTAGAAAGGGTTTCTTGCAGGAATTATTATGCAGGAGTTATTATGGCATAATATGTTAAGAGGTGCTTTGGTGCACAATATGGACAAAAGTATTGGGACACCCACGTCTTTAATGACATCACATTCTAAATATATAGACATTAATATGGAGTTGGTCCCCCCTTTGCAGCTATAACAGCTTCCACTCTTCTGGGCAGGCTTTCCACAAGATTTTGGAGTCTTTCTGTGGAAATTTTTGCTCATTCTTCTAGTAGAGCATTTGTGAGGATGTTGGACGAGAAGGCCTGTCTCGCAATCTCCATTCCAGTTCATCCCAAGGATGTTCGATGGGGTTGAGGTCAGGGCTGTGTTGCGGGCCAGTCAAGTTCTTCCACACCAAGCTCATCCAACCATATCTTTATGGCCCTTGCTTTGTGCACTGGGGCACAGTCATGCTGGAATAGCAAAGGACCTTCTCCAAACTGTTCCCACAAAGTTGGAAGCATAGCATTGTCCAAAATGTCTCGGTATGCTGAAGCATTAACATTTCTCTTCACTGGAAGTAAGGGGCCAAGCCCAATCCCTGCAAAACAGCCCCATACCATTATCCCTCCTCCACCAAACTTTATAGTTGGCACAATGCAGTCAGGCAGGTAACATTCTCCTGGCATCCGCCAAACCCAGACTCGCCCATCAGACTGCCAAACAGAGAAGCGTGATTCGTCACTCCACGGAACACGTTTCCACTGCTCCAGAGTCCAGTAGCGGCGTGCTTTACATCACTCCATCTGACGCTTGGCATTGTACTTGGTGAAGTGAGGCTTGCATGCAGCTGCTCGGCCATGGAAACCCATTCCATGAAGCTCCCGTCGCATAGTTTTTGTGCTGATATTAATGCCAGTGGAAGTTTGGATCTCTTCAGCTATGGAATCAGCAGAGCGTTGGCGACTTTTACTCACCATGTGCCTCAGCATTCGGTGACCCTGCTCTCTGACTTTATGTGGTCTTCTGCTTCGTCGCTGAGTTGCTGTTCCTACACATTTCCACTTTCCAATAATACCACTTACAGTTGACTATGGAATATCCAGCAGGGATGAAATTTCACGAACTGACATATTGCAAAGGTGGAATCCTATCATAGTACCACGCGAATTCACTGAGCTCTTCAGAAAGACCCGTTTTTTTTCACAAATGTTTGTACATGCAGACTGCATGGCTAGGTGCTTGATTTTATACACCTGTGGCAATGGGTCTGACTGAAACACCTGAATTCAATAATTAAGGGATTTCACATATAATATAGTAATATACTGTACTGTATATATAATACATAATAACAATTTTAAAGATTAAGTACAAAATTTTAACATAAGAAAATAAAAAAAGAATCAACAACAACAAAAAAAACAGTATCTTAGAAAAGTGTATTGTGGAATAATTAATCATGATATTGATAATATATTGCCTAGCCCTAGATAAAAGAGGTTTATTGTAATGAGATACAGATATAACTTAATATGTATATTAGAATGGCTTTTGGTGTGACATTCTGTATTGGTAAGAGTTTTGGTTATGATGTAATCAACACTTTGGGGTTTTGGTTATGAGGATTGGGATTGGGTTATAACAAAATGTACCATGAGGGCTTTGGGTGTGTATAACATCTGGATAAACTAATTGGATGTAAATCTGTTTTAAATGAGTCTTGGGGCAATTCCACCTGCATTTCTACAATAGGTGTAAATTAATTATGTTCGTTAAATGTATATTGGACATGCCCAACTGTACTGCTCCTGTACTCCCAGGAGAAGAGCTTGGACAGGGAATTTCTGCATTCTTGTATTTTCTTTTTACATTGTCCAATCACACGTTTGTCCCAAAGGGGTAGGAGTTCTGCCTGTTTGGAACTGGCGACACAGCAATGCTTGCTAAGAGATAAGAAAGCTTCACTTTGATTGAAAAAAAGCCTAGCTCGATAAACACACTCGCTTGTTTAATAGGTGAGCTAATTTGACAAAGTTTTCGGCGCAGGAGTGTGCAGTTTGGGACACAACCCCCTGATTCGTATGAGGATTAAAGAGAAGATGTGATAAAGATCTAAATTAGGGATAAATGAAGTGTGTTTAAGATGGTGTGTATGTGATTTCTCCTGCTCTGAGTGCACACACTATGTATGAAATTAGAGGTATGCAGGGATTAATGGAGGTGCAGGAGACTTTATTAGTGCATAAATTATAAGGAGTATGAGTGAGAGTTCTGTGTTATGGTCTCTTGCGGTCAGCCTCCGCACACCCTGCTCTCTTTGAAGGGCTCATTAGCTGGGTGAGTGTGTGTGCGTGTGCGCGCGAAGCGTGTGAAGGCACGAGCGCTCTTTTCGGCCTCGCGCGCCTCCGAAATCAAACTTTGAAGTCGGTTTTCCATTGGAAGGATTAGCCATCGGGGATTTGATTTAATTCTAATTTCTTATTTTCGCCGTGATGCTGAAGACTCTGCTCTGCTGTGTGGGAGGAACAGGCCGTCGGCCTTACGAATCTATTTACTCAGAAGTGATTTCAAAGTGAAACAATGAGTACTGTGTGTGCGTGTGTGTATAGGGGTGTGTGTGTGTTTTAACTAAAGGCTTAATGTTAAGCTGAATTTATGAAAGTTTGAAATATACAAAAGGGTTAAAATGCCCTTTACACATCTCGCACACCTGCCAGCTAAACCAACTCATTGTAGTGCATTATTTTCAGTATTATTGTTACTTTGTGTAGTGAGTGCAGTGCTGTTCTTCCTCATTCCTCTTCTTCCTCTCTTGTCTTTGAGAAGTGGTGCAGGCTAGAGTGCACACACATAACACTCTATTGTAGATCATTTAGAGCGTGGAGGCTGTCCTTTTTTGTTTTGTACAGGATTTCATTTAAAAATGATACTTATAGTTGAAATACACTCATGGAAGGTTTTGGATGATGATGTCATAATTTACAACAGCGGACCAATCAGCATCTTCACCTGAACGCAGTGAAACTGCACACACACTAGAATCAAAGCGTTCTTCACTTATCCCTGTGAGGAAAGCCTTTAAGCTTCTGTGGAGCCCTACAACAATGTTTCCCTATGGGTTCTTTCTTTCCTTCTTTCCTTCTTTCTCATCCATAGTTTTATTCCTTCATTCTCCTATCACTTGTCAATGAGCATATCAAAAACATTTATAAAACATATTTATAAATATAAAATATATTTATAAACAATTTTGCATTTGATCTATCTATCTATCTATCTATCTATCTATCTATCTGTCTGTCTGTCTGTCTGTCCATCTAGAGTAAAGCCATATTGTATACATTTGTTAAAATGGAGCTTGGCAGCAGTGCGCTTGCACACTCATTACACTCTTCTCTTGGCAAGCTTACATTTTGTTTGCATTATGCATCTTGTCTCTAATGGCCTTTTCAAATGGCCACTTACAAGCGTGTTTATTTCTGAGCCTTGTTTTTTTTTTTTTTGCCCCTTGTCTTTTTGTGAGGTCTTCTGACAAAGACCCAGCCAAACGTAAGGCTTAATTAACGAGTGCCAAGCGAACGATATGGGAGAGAGGAAGTGATATGGGGGAGTGCGAGAGATACAGATAGGGGTTGTCATCGTAACCGCCTCACTGCCTCTTTGCCTCATACGTCCATCGCTCCATCGAAGGGAGAAATCTGATTTCAGGGGCCACTAGATATTCAGGCTCTGTGAACGATGTATAGAAGATTATTTTCTAAGAAAAGAACTATTGACCACTTTTGTGCTGTAAATCTGCAGGCAGGGATCAGCAGTTTAGGCTCTTTATTAGTGACTGGAAGGTTGTGAGTTCAAATCCCAGAGAGTCATCAAGGTGTTGGGCTCTGAACTCTCAGTTGCTCAACTTGGTGCTTGGCTTGCATTTTCACTCACTTGTTAAGTGGCTTTGGATAAAATTTCCTACCAGGGAGAAGAACAGAAAGTGTGATTTTAATGTGACATAATTTTATTTTATTTATTAATTTTTTTTTTATTTTGGAATTTATTTAATCTTTTGTAGCTGGGCCATTCATGTAGAAACGCTGTATACATCTTTTTCCCTAAATGCACCTATGAACATGAGTGCCAGCATGGCTTTGAGATAAATAAACAAAACATTTCCATGAAAATAAGGTCATGGAGAAGCCATTGTTTTGTTTTACATCAAATCATAATGGCTGATTTTTGTTTATATATATGCAAGTGGTTATTTTGGGGCTGTTTCCTTTTCATGAATCGCTTTTTCACATCATCTTTGAAAGCACGTTTTGCGCACGAGAATAAAGAAGCACAGCCTTTGTAATGGTCTTTACGTCCTCTGCTAAGCTAGCACCTAACCTTGAGCATGTAGCATGAATCACTCTTGCACTGATAGGATTTGTGTGCACACGACTGAATAATCCGTCACTCCAATGAACAATCAGATGTCTTATAAATAAACATACTTTTTTAAAAAAAGTGTCATAAATAACGTCCCCTATACCCTCCTGTCTCTCTCTCCATTAGCGGGTGAGATTTTAGCACACGCTCGCTAATGACAACCCACTAATCGTCTGTTTAAATGAAAATGTCCTCATCCTGTTTTTCAAGAAGAATATGTTTGGGTCATAAACACAAAACCACACATCAACACATCAACACACACACACACACACACACACACAGACAATGTTATTAGCGGTGACAGAGAGCTTCCTGTCAAGGGTTATGGGTGGTGATTACTTTTGTGAGTGTGTGTGAGTGTGTGTGTTGGCCTCCTCAGCTGGTGGTATCTGATTGTCAATTTCACCTTTAAATTAAGAGTCTGTGCCACCATGAAATCTTTTCATCCTCCAGATCTCTGCTGGACACCAAAGCCTAGAAAGAAATGGCCTATTTCTTTTATTTCTTATTTTTTCACATCCTCTCTAAGCTGGCAATCTTGTCCCATGGCACAGCTCTTTGCCAGTAATTTCAAGACTCCGTGCTTGATAGGTCTGAGGGTTGAAAAGGCCCTTCAGTTTGCCATTGTTCAGTGCTAATTGCTTGGCAAAAATTGCCCTTGTGTGCCTGCGCGTGTTCATATTAAACGGAGTGACATGCTTTGACAGCCACGTCGTGGATAAGACGGCGACGGAAAATGGAATATAAGTCTCATCCTGTACGGAGGTTGCCTTTGTTTAAGTGTATTCCATCATTTCAATTTTCTTAACGGTGTCACATTTCCTCATTTTCCTCACAAAAGAGGAATAATAGCAGCTGCTTGGGTTCCTGGGGTTTGCTATCGCAGGCCTTATATTAGAATATATGCATAATTTTTTTTCTTTTTGTTATAGAGATTGAGATATTCCTAATGAGACTGTTCATTAGTGCTTGCTATCATTATCCTCATGCTAGCGTGTCCCGGATGAGTTTGTAACTACTAAATGATGATTTTGACGGTATCAAACTGCGCCAATTTAGCTGACAATCCACGACAGTAATTAGATAAGAACGAAGACATGTTTCTCCACACACACAACTTCAAAGCTCAGCTCAAGTTTTTTTTTTTTTTTTTAAGTGCCACAGAAGGACGATTGCACAATGGGAATCGATAGAAAGGCCCGAAAACGTGAGTAAATACTTTCTGGGCACATCATTACCCGAGGTATTGTTTTCAGGCTAATATAAATCTTTCAGAGGTGGAACACAGCAGGGGTTAAAATAAAGGCAAAGATGAGTACGTGATGAAGCCGTGATTTAGTGCTCCAGAGAGAGTAGAAAATTACATCCACCCTGCGTGAACTGCTGTTTTTATTTATTTATTTATTTTTTTATTTTTACAGAAGATGCAAATCTGACCTTGTTTTGTAACTGTTATTCTGGGAACAATTTTGTGCCTTGAATGGAAGTCTACTTAAATGGATTTGGGGCAAATCCACAAGTTAGTTATTACGGTAATGCTCAAACAAATGGTTTTATTATACTGGGTGCTGTGTGTATATTTCAGATCTGAATGGATGGTTTTGTTTTATTGTTCTCTGTAAAAAGTTATATATATATATATATATATATATATATATATATATATATATATATATATATATATATATATATATATGTATATATACACTGCACACACAGTGGGGACCAAAAAGTCCAAAAGTCGGCAAGCATATATGTGTGTATATATACACACACACACATATATTATATTATATATATATATATATATATATATATATATATATATATATATGTATATATATATATATATAACATTTAATATTATTGACAACAACATGAGTGAAAAGTAGAAATATTTACATAAATTTCAGAGTTTCTTAGTATTTGGTATGTCCCCTTTTTGCTGTAATGACAGTGTTAATGACAGTGTGCACTCGAACTGGCATGGACTCCACAAGTGTGCAATACCTGATGATCCATTTAAAATCAAGTCCATTTAAAATCAAGTCCATCGGAGTGTCTTCTGAACACACATTTCAATAGAAGAGATTAGTCATGATGAAAATCTGTCCTTTTGTACAAAGCAGTTAACATGGTCAATATCACATAATTGTGATATTATTAACTGCATTAAAATAGGGACCTAGAAATAGAGCAGAATCTTACTATTAAATATTCAAGATATTAAACGTTTACTTTCTTTGTTTCAAATATTTCAGAATTTGAAAACCTGTTAAATTCTCAAACATCTGGAGCCTGTTTACACTGTATACACCCCCCCCCCCCCCCCCCCCCCACCCACACACACACACACACACACACACACACACACTCCCACGGCCCACTGTAGCCTCAGATTCCTGTTCTTGGCTGACAGGAGTGGAACCTGATGTGGTTTTCTACTGTTGTATCCCATCCACCTTAAGCTTCAACATGTTGTGCATTCTGAGATGCTTTTCTGCTCACCGTAGTTATTATTTGAGTAAATAATCCTTCCTGTCAGGTCAAACGAGGCTGACTATTCTCCACTGACCTCTCATATCAACAAGGCATTTCTGCTTGCAGAACTGGATGTTTTTTGCTTTTCCCACCATTTGGTGTATGCAATTTCCCCACTGCGGGACAAATAAAGGAATATCTTACACTTACTCTTACTTAAACCCTACAGGAGATCAAATTTTCTCCCCATTCTACCCTGCATCCTGGACCCACTGTCTCTCAACGTAGAAGGAAGGCATGCATCAAGACTCTTCTCTTTTCTGGTGCCTTAGTGGTGGAATGAACTTCCTCTGGCTGTTCGAACAGCTGAGTCACTGGCTGTCTTCAAATGACACCTAAAGACCTAACTCTTCATGAAGCACTTCAATTAGCACTTTGTTATAGTGTTGTCTTGTGTGTTTTTCATACTATACTAACCTCCCCAACCGATAGTATTCTTAGTCCCTGACCTAGTAAAGCAATTAGAGGATGTATTTATTGATAGAAACTTCAAAGCACTTCTGTAAGTCCCTCTGGATAAGGGAGTCTGCCAAATGGCATAAATGTACATGTAGATCAGGGGATCAGCTGCTTCTGAGCCTGCCTGACGACAACAACCATGCTGTGGTCAAAGTCATTGAGATCACATTTTCTCCCCATTCATAACTAAACTTAACTGAAGCTCTTGACCTGTATTTGCATGATTAATCCTGCCACGATTGGCTGATTGGATAATTGAAAGTGTTCCTATTAAAGTGGCCAGTATACTCAGATTGGAGATCAGAGTCCACACTTATCTGGTGTATCTGGGCATAATTAAATTTTTTTTCCCCCCCAGATTAAACATTCCTCTGGGATTCGAAATTTTTTCGACCTTGTCCATCCTGTAAACTATGACAGACGAGTCGTGCTTTTGTCCCTCCAATGACTCAGTTCCACAATTGAACAAATCCCTCACTTCAATGACTTCCCATCAGAATTATGGGGCAGTGAGATCCATCACCCAGTGGTGTAATTACTTCGCTAAGCATCTTTGGTTATTTTTCTTCAAGCTGTCACGATCTTGTGAGGATCCATCTGATTTCAATCAGCTTAAAGGGAGCATCATAGGGATAGCGACCTTGAGCTTTTAGACGAATTATGGTGAGACATGTTTCAAAACTCTAACTGGGGATAATAAGACTCTCGAGTGGCTACGTGGGAGGCTGCATTGTTAGGACGTTTTAAAATATTAATTTTTCATCTGCTCCTGTCTCATTTGCGGTACTTAAGTTGATGCCTTTTGATGGAGTGTCCTGGTTTCTTTCTGCAAATGTTTGATTTAGAAGAATAACAGGATAACAGATGACCAAAAATCCTTTGTATTCAGGCACATAGTAGATCGCTCTTTTGGAAGCTTTTAAGCTTCCAAGCTTGGAGGCAGCTATTATTTTAAAGAAAATAACATTTATGCCGCTACTCTCTCTACTATGAGCTTCGTATTGATCTCAGAAATGATGGTGCCCTCCAGAAACACTGAAATGGATATAGAGAAAAGGAGCTTAAAGCAATAACTCATTTTGCTAAAAGGCCAAAGAGCACAGCAGCGCTAACATGGATCCTATTAACCAAGATGGACGCTGTATGGCGGAAAACCAAGCACTCTTCAATCTTAATCAGTTTCCAGACATGGAACCCAGAAAGCTGTATATATATATAAATTTCTCTTTCGCATCCAGTCTGATTTTTTTCGGAGAGTTGCAGGCTGGCTTGAGAGGAAGCAGATAGTGCTGAGAGGGTCAGTCCTCCTGTTAACCACTTCCTGTTAAAGGATAGTGCTCATGCTGGAGGTCAGCATTGTGGTAATGAGATTTATGGGTAAACAGGGTGCGGCCGACCCCACCACCGCAGATCGTTTTCTGTCTCGATGTTGCTGTAGTATGTCAGCCGACCCCTGAACTTCCTGTAATGAGAGTCTGATGAGCAAAGAGGCAAGGTTCGCCCTCCACTTCGATCTGATACAAACGCAGGAGGCAAACATAAGCTGTGTGTGTATGAGGAGGAAGGAAACAAGGATAGTACAAATAAGCACAAATCTGAAGTTTTGGTCTTTCATACAGTTGTGAATATCAAATAGAGCAGGAACAGTCAATGCATGTACTTAATATTTCAACACTGGACATGACGATGAATACTTTCTGTGACCAAGAAGGCCCACAGTCCTCTCACTAACTGTCTCAGTGCTTTTTTTAGGCAGAACACAGCAATCACACTCCAGTGCAGAACAAAACAACCGGTTTGAGAGTGAGGTGGTCTAGTTCCAAGAGATCTCTGGCGCAGGTTTGATTGCAGTAAGAAAGTGATTCGACTCTGAATCAACCCTGCAGGAAGTGAACCAAGCATGTGTTGTGTATTTTGGATTTCAGCTTTTTTTTCATAAATGGGAAACTGAGCTGTGAGGCACAAACACATCCAGGAACGGAGTTGTATTGTGCAAAAATGTGATGTGTTCTGAAAATAAATGCTGAAAGGAAAACAAAATGTTTTAAGCTCATTCTTTATATAATTATCTAATCATTTATTTAGTGCTGGCTTTGTGTTCTTTGTGCTCAGGGGATTTTTAGGATTTCTATAAGCACTTGGCAAACGTTTGTTCACCTTTTTCCATCACTGTATTTCTGACCAAAGTATACTGTCAGCTTTTAATGCCCCTCAGCCAAGGATATTGTTATGTAGGTTAATTTCATTATATGCAGTGTAAAAACCAAATAAAATAAACCCAAAGTATGTATTTCCTTCTGATTCAGACTAAAACAGAGGCCTTACACCACTTGGGAAACGCAGCAAACCCCGTGGTATGATCACTCCTGAGCTTTTTATTTTCTTATTTAGACTCATGACTGTGGCACAGTAGTAAAAAAGGAAAATGTTTTAATATAAATAAGTTTGGCAGCTTTCCAGCTCACTTTTCACTTCTGGCTTCACTTCGCTCATGACCACACACACACACTCACTCAGCTCACTGTTCATGAAGAGAGAGGGAAGAAAGAAACAGAGATCACATTAATACACTGGGAAAACAGGGCTCAGGTGTGCCACAGCAATCATTATACCTGCAGACTCCTGCTAATCCACACCTCTAAAAGGGTGGGAAAGCAACTTAAATACCAGTTTAGTTCCTTAGCTAATGATGTGCCTGATCAAGCTAACATAATGGGTTTAAAAGCATGTAAGCTTCTGTGAAACAACAACAACAACAACAACAAAAACAGCTATTTACAGATTTCCACAAGTGGACTCAGATTCCTAATGAGCAAATATATATATATTTAGCATGTTAGCATATATATATATATATATGAAATATATTCATAATTATATTCATAATGAGAAAAAAAATAAAAGTAATAAAGTATAAATAGTTATAAAACTAGATTGTACTTATTTATTATACATGCCATGATTTGCAGTAATTCCCATAAATTTGAAGTTCATTAATGATTGGAAATTGGTGTATTATTATTATTATTATTAGGGGACCCAGCACTGAAGGTGCATAGGCACCCTATTGTTATTCTACCTCTTCTTCTTCTTCTTCTGTCTAGGGTGTCTATGGCTGCCCAATCTAATAAACCGTCTAATAAAAAGTTGTGAAATTTGGCGCACTGATTGGGGAGGGTCTAAGGAACATTCTGAACAAATTTGGAACAAGTGTTGTCAATGCTGTAGGGCCACCGTTGGGTCAAATTTTGGCCTAATTTGGAAATATGTTAATGGTCATAACTTTTGAACCATGTATATTTAAAAATTTAAAATCCAGGCATCTCTGGATTTCCTGGGTTGAGACGAGTTCAACGCACACTATGATGTCAATTTCTGCTAATTAGATTTTGGATTTTTGGATTGGATCTTGGATTTTGTCAAAAACTGTTTTTTAAACCTTTTACAAATTAAACCTTTGACAAATTTTGTCCAATCATCACCAAATTTGGCATGTCATCTGCAGAGTAAGCTTCACAAAAATTATCAAAAGAATTTCGATTACGTGCCCGTAATGGGCCAAAAAATCTGATGGCGATGCTGCCAAACAGGATGTGAGGATGTATCTCAGAAACGACTTTGTGCACTGACACAAAACTTGGTAGACATCTTCAGGACCATGACCTGAGGCTAGGCAACAAATTTTTTGACAGCGCTGCCTACTAGTCAAACATTACAGTAACATGCTAAAAATGCTTCCATCTAACTGCCATTTTTGCTACTCCTCCTCCAAATTTTGTCCAATCTTCACCAAATTTGGCTCACATCATCTTGAGACCTGTCTGAATAAATCTGATCGAATGAATTTTGATATTCCAAACCATTCTCTGGTAATGCCCTGGCAAATGCAAAAAAAAAAACAGGATGTGAGAGTGTATCTCAGCAGTGCATCTACATATCATCATGAAACTTGAGAACTGTCTTCAGGACCATGCCCTGAATGTACCCAAGAAGTTTTGTGACTGTGCCGCCTTGTGGTCAAGAACTGTAACAACTTCATTTTTTTTCTTATATCATCTGAAGAATTTGTGCTAAATTCACAGTTCATTTTTCCTATAATTCCGTGGGGTATGCTGAAGTGAACACACACCAACATCTGAAATTCAAGTCTACTTCCTGTCGACCATCTTGGATTTTGTCAAAAACAGTTTTTTCCCTACTCCACCTGCAAATTATGTCCAGTCAATTCCAAATTTGGCGTACATCATATTCAGACCAACCTGGACAAAAAAAGGCCAAAGTCAAAAAAAGCAGATATTCCAGATGGTTTGCCCATAATGTGCCAACAAATCTGAGGGCACCAAACAGGAAGTACGCCTATATCTCAGCAATGACCTTGCACACTGACACAAATCTTGGTAGGCATCTTCAGGACCATGGCCTGAGGCTATGCAATAAATTTCCTGATAGCACCACTTACAGAAGTAACAATAACATGCCGACGCTTCCATCTAACTGCCATTTTTGCTACTCTTCCTCCAAATTTTGTCTTATCTTCACCTAATCACATCATGAGCAAAACTACAAATCACTCTTGAATCACTTTGACTAAACTTATGGCTCTGCTTTCGTGTGCTTGCTTAGGCAACAAGCGCGTCTGTGAATGTGAGGCTGAGTGAGTCTGGGTGCTTGGCCACTGAAAATGCTGCTTTCAGCTTTAATTATTATTATTATTATTATTATTATTATTATTATTACACCACATAATATATTGAAAATACAGGACATGTTGTTACCTTTACTGATACAGATTGTATCGGAGCGCATTAACGTTTGGTTGTTGTTGGTTGTTGTATATTTTTCAAATAACATCTTCAAAATTGAGTTCTATTAATCTCTAACTTTCACATGAAAAGCCCGTATCTATATTAAATATATGCAGCACTATCTTCATTTTCAGGACTAGATTGACACATCATAAAAGACATTTCCAAATACAGAAAAGTCTAAAGAAGAATAGATAAAACAGCATTCAATAGCTAATTTTAGCCAAACATCATCTTTTCTGCTTCTTTGGGTATTTTTGCTCTCTATATGCTTTTTTTCTGTAGCTTTAAGGAATGACTCTTTGATGCTTTCTTCTTTTATTTTGCCCTAAAACTGTGAGGCTAATGTGACTAACAAGTAAGGGAAGTTTATATCACCCGAAATCTTTTTTAAGTATCTGCCTTAAACCACATCCAGTTCTTCAATGATATCCGAAAGACTTCCTGAAGTAGTTTAGGACATAATGTGACTTGTGCATCCATAAACATCAATAAAATATCACGTAGCTGAAGGTTATATGGACAGCCATCTTGGATAACTGGCGCACAAGGCTCTAGTGTCTAAAGGTGGAACTGTAATAGAAAGCTGGAAGTTACAATAGACATAGCTCATTTTTAAACTTCAATATGTTTACATTACATTTGGGAAGGGAAGTTATGTGTCTGTAAAGATACATTTGAAATTTGCTTTGAGTCATCCTCCATGTGCAATGTCTGATCATTCTGGACTGTAACTGCCTCCAAGACAATTAATTGGACAGTAAATGGCTTTTGTCGACGATTACTTACCGTATTATTCATCCATTTCAGTTCAGCTCAGCCATGTAATTGGGTGAATACTTTTATCCACAAACACACACACACACACAGTGATAAAGTGTATCTTTTGTCTCTTCTGCTGATTGTGTGTAACCATATCCCCGTTCAGTTTTATGAGATGGATTCCTCCTTATGTGTGTAGTTTAGTGCCTGCATCGTCAACCCTTTTGTGTTCCTCAAGTGAAGTTTTACGCTATTCAGCTCATGCATTTAGTCTTTCATTAATACCCATAATGCACTTTTTTTCCTGTGGAGACAGAGACATCAAAACTCGACTGTATGACTGCGTAATGGCTGAGAGCCGCAGTGCTATGGAGATAAATGAATGGTTGCAGGAATCAGGAAGCTCACATGCTGTGTATTCTGTTTTATTCCAAACACAGGCCCTCATTTCTCTTAAGCATTCTGCACTGGCATTTATTACACTCTTGTTTTTGAGCATTCAAACTGCAATATACGCATGCCGAGGGTGAAAATGAGTAGTTCATTTTATGTATTTAAATCATGATAAACATATTGAGAGAGACAGAGAGCCCTTTGGTAGAACAAACAGAATGCAGACATCAAGCAGAAGAGACAGAAATTTAGTCAAAATATCATTAAATATAATACATGTACACACAACTCATAACTCAAGATTAAATATTTAAAAGGCCTCTTTTTTGTTATTTGATTAAAAATATACAGATTAAGTATAATTAAAGATATATTTATATATTTAAAAATATATTTAATTTTTTTAGCATCCATATCAGATTATTTGCTGTTTTGTTTTGCAACCAAGCGTTGCATAAATGGTCATAACAAAATATGAATGTATTTTTCTTTTTATGAAGAAGCCAAAAGAATTTGGGACTGATGTCTTTCTAGGCCAGACTGTAGATCATGCAGCCTAGCAGTGACATCTGTGTCAGCTGATTACACAGAGTGAAACAGCACCTAGATCTAGATTTGATCTCCATTTGGGCTGATGTTTCCAGCCCACTTATCTGACACATCCTTAACACGGACATGCCATCAGCAGTAAAGAAGAATGCTCATGTGAAATACAGTCACAGGTGTAATGAATGTGAACAAGGTGGATTATTGACTCTATCATCCCCAAAGTCCCATTGAAGGAGAATCTAAAATTAGACAGACAAAGCACACATTGTCCAATCAAAGTATAAAATACAAAAAAGGACAGATGACAGAACCAGAAATTTAGTGGGGTTTTTTTTGGTTTAAAAGGGGTTCTGTTTAGCGTAATTGGTATTTGGAGAAAACATACCATGAACCCTGTAGGGCAGTACCAAAAAAAAAAAAAAAAAAAAATTAGAAATCATCAATCCAGCTGTCTATCTGTCTTTAAGGAACATCGTTCTTATTATGCCATGGAGGAGACCAAGTGATATAATGCATTGCTAAACTAGAATAGCTTCACTGTTGAGCTACTGCTATGGAACAGATTTTAGCCTTCCATTTAATATCATGGCCTGTCATTACTGAGTAAGTCAGTGATGTGAAGCAGTGCGGTTTCTAAAATATTTAATAAATATATCATTTCCACCCCCTACAGTTGTGACGGCACTGTCCCCCGCCCTGCATTTGGGTCACTGCTCATTTTAAAGGATGAGTCTGACTTTTTTGCCTTTTAAACAAAAATCAAAGCTCCCAAAACATGTATTGACTCCTTCATCTTCTGTGCCTTGAAGAAAATTGATTCAGATATGAAGCAAGAGAAAGAAAATTAGAGTGGTTACTCCACGCAACTGCTCTTTTTTTCTGAGAGATTTCTTCTCTTTCATGCTTGCTAAGTCTTATTACACACCACCCAGGGGGTGAAGAATCAATTTGCGAAGCTTAAACAGAAATGCCAATTTCATTTTCTACCCTTGGAAAAAAATGTGTTCTAGGGCAGGAGGGGAAAATATATACATATATAAATAAATAAAAGTGATGGCGAAGAAAAAAAAAATACAATAAACAAGACGTATGGACAGGTAATCTATCTGGGTTCTGCTCAGTGCTTTTCATGTTGTGCCTTCCTGTTTGTCTTGTTTAATTCATGTGTGTAGGGCACAGAAAGTGCACTAGCTGAGAAGAATGTATGTTTGAACTTAAATGGCTTAGTGGTTTATTGTATTTATGAATAAACCAAAATTGTATGAGTTTAAAAATGGTCTTTGTTGGGATCAGGGCCTGCCAAATTATTTCCAGAATCAGGCTTTTTATTATTGTAAGAAATGCATGATGTATTTGAATAACTACATATCAGGAGGTCATATTCAGGGCAGTTGAAGTTCAGTGGTTAAATCTCTTAGCTAGGGATCAAAAGGTTGTGAATTCAAATCCTAGGACTTAAGAGACACTGTTGGCTTGTTGAGACCTTTAACCCTAAGCTGTTATGCTGTATGTATGGATTTTATCCTGTTGAAGTAACTTTGGATAAAAGTGTCTGCCAAATAGATGAAAAAGTAAATGGACATTTGTCTTTGGCACATTACGTTTCTGTGCTATTATCCTCAAGGGTTGGAGATGCTGTCAGGAGGTATCCAGGTTTAGACCTGCAAACACATCTACAATAGCTGACAAAATCAGGAAGTTGGGAAAAGTGAAATGTTACTAACTGAAAAAAGGAATAGCTGCTTAATCCCTGTGGCAGCATGGTTGCACAGTGGGTAGCGTTGATACCTCACAGCATCCAGCAGTGGTCGATCCTGAACTTGGGTTACTGTCTGTTTAGAGTTTTCACTGTGTGGGTTTTTTCTAGTTCTCCAGTTTCCTCCTACCTATGATGTTCTCACAGTATGGTTTGTCTCCAGGTTCTCCAATTTCCTTCAAAAAAAATGTTAGTAGGCGGATTGGCCATGCTAAACTGCCCCTGGGTGTGAATGACTGTGTGTGCATGGTGTCCTGTGATGGACTGGAGTTCTAGCCAGGATGTATTCCCACCTCACACCCAGTCTTCCTGGGATAGGCTCCAGATCCACTGTGAACCTGGCCTGGATAAAGCAGGTACTGAAGATGGATGCTTAATCCTTCATTCACCTGTATACACACCTTAACCCAAACATATGTGCTATTTAGATGCAACTTCTGGAATATTTTTCTCATTCTCTGATCAACAGCTTTAATTAGTGAAACCATGAAATGGGTAAAAAAGAAAGTGGGACTAACAACCAGCTCTTTTGGTTATTAGCAGACAGTAAGCAGTCTCTCATAACATCTATACCTGCTTATATTGCACAGAAACATGTAAGCGTGTAAATGATTTATAGTAAGCCACTATTATTATTCAAATTACTGTGGTTTGCATAACAGGCTTAATAATGATTACTGATTTGATGACACAGTTTGTAAGGATGGTTGTGCTCTTGTCACTTTAGTCATTTCAAAAACCTGTCAAAATGTCTCAATTAAGCAACACTTAATACCTAATTTTAGCTAAACTTCTTGTCTGCTTTTCATACATCATACTTTTCAACTCAATTCAGTTCGTTTTTATAGGACTTTTAACAATAGACATTGCCATAAAGCAGCTTTACAGAAATCAGGATGAAGTTTCAGATCCCTAAGGCAACAGTGGCAAGGAAAAACTCCCTGAGAAGTCATGCGGAAGAAACCTTGAGAGGAATCAGAAGTGCAGAAGCTCCAAGCAGAAATAGAGTATCAGGATGAATCAGGAAGATCCAGAGGGCGAAAGGGTGTGGTATAATAAGATATACTTTTCATTTGTTCCTGTGTGTTTGTCACTGGCAGTAGCTTGCAGAAAGAAACCTGCGTTGAATCACAATCTATTCATACTGGCTTATTTCACCGGCTCAGCAGTCACTGGTATTCAGTTCAGTCGTTCATTAAGTAATTCTAGTTGGATTTCTGTGCTCTCATGGACACTTGTATATTGTGTGTCGGTGGTTATCATCTTAGTAATTGAAAGTATCTTGAGTATAGTAAAAATTTTTATCTAGTACTTCCTATATATACTTGTATATTGTGTGTCAGTGGTTACCATCTTAGTAATTGAAACTATCTTGAATATAGTCAAATTTTTATCCAGTACTCCTTATAGTAAATTTAAAATAATCTACATACCCCACCTACATAACCTACATAACCCACAAACCTATTTCTACAAAGAAGCAAAATTATCCGCCAATGGAATCTGCCAATGGAATAAGAAAATTCAAAGCTTAATATGATTAATCCCATCCTAAAACAGAGTGAATAATCTTATACATAATTCATAATTCCATCATAAGTAATATTAGGTACATTTCAAGATATATTCACTGATATTCAGTGAGCACAGGCAAAATGGTAATATAGAATAATTATATATGACATTATGTATATTAAGATTCTGTACTAGAGGATGGAAGGTTGTGAGTTCAAATCCCAGAACCACTATTGAGCCTTAAGCATTATTTAATTAGCAAGACCCTTAACACTTAGCTCTGTCTCATTTTTGAGTAACTTTAGTTAAAAGCATCTTCATCTCAAATGAATAACTGCACCTGCATATTTGTGGTTCTGTACACAAAAAGAACAAGATCACTACCAGAAACACTTAAAACAATAACTAGAAATTGAAAACACCAAAAACCTGGTTCAGATTTGTAAGGTTTGTAATATGAATGGATTGAATAACCACACAGCACAGATGAGAATAATGATCAGGGGGTGCGACTAGAGCAGGAATGAATCAATCAGTACCACAGCAAAGTTCAGCTACTGTTGTTCCCGTTGTTGTTGTTGTAGTTGAGCAGTAGGAGTTCAGAATGTATACTATAGCAGTTGCCATCTTTAGAGATAAAACCTCTAGCACATATCCATCCAAACACTATAAATTCAAAACACACACACACACACAATTCCCTGCTGTTCTGACAGATGTCAAAGTCACTTCAAAAACACCTAGTGACTCTAAAAAAATAAGCTGAAATAAAAATGATAGTTCCGTCACTCTGTCTCTGCTGGTGAAGACATGAACACAGTGTTTCAGTACACACTGGTCAAATCACATTTGTAGTCAGTGTTTGCAGGAACTCACCTGAAGCTATCTAACTTCAGAGATGTGCTGCTGTAGGTATGATAGAGGTGTCAGACTCTGACGTTCTCTCTGTCATCTTCAGCTAGTATAAAGAACCTGACAGGAAGTCACAGCACACAGCACATAGTCAATGGCTTTATGAAAGAAAAAAAAATCTGAGTGACTCCAGCAGATTATTATAGGCTGATGACAGTAGCATAATCCTGTCCAGTTCTATCCAAATCATTCCAGTTTATCCCACTATAGCACAGTGTAGAAATTCCATTCTAGGCTTATCCATAAAATCTACCACAGACCAGCCAGACCAGTCCCTTCCACACAGCAAAGCATGTCCTAGACCAGTCTAGCTGATATGAAAGCAGTCTGATACAGCCCAATACAGTCCAAATGACACAAACAGGCCTCACAAAACAGTCCAGTCCAGTGCTTTATAGTCCAGAAGAAACTGGTTTAGTCCAGTTTGGTCAAAGTCAGGTTATAAAGTCTTAGTAAACATAGTCCTTTTTGACCATTTCAGACTGTAATCAGTCCAAGTCCGTTCATAAAATCCAACTTAGTCCAGTCAGTTAATTTGCTTGATGTGGCCAAGCATGCCAGTCCAGAAAGCAATCCCAGTACCGTCCAGTTGAAACCAGTGAAATCATACCATGAAATCTAGTTCAGTCCAGGTGAAGTATGGTCCAGTCTATGCCATTCTTGTCCATCCCTGTACATTTCAGTCCAGGTTAAGGCAAGGTAGTCCTATCAGTGTAGTCTAGTCCAGTGAAACAAGCACAGTCCAGTTTAGCCCAATTGATTGCAGCACAGTTTTGATGACAGCAGTGCAGCTCACTCCAGCTGAAACCAGTTCTGTCTAGCCAGTCTAGTTCAACCCACACCAAATGAAACCAATCCAACACAATCTATTGTAGTCTACTTAAGTCCAACTCACTCTAGCCAGTCCAATTTGGCCCAGTTCAGTTGAATCCAAATGAAAGCTGGAGAGTGTCCAGAGGCTGTCGTGTTTTTTATACCCATCAAACCTCAAATGTCAGAGCTGTAATGGAGTTACGAGTAGTCTCTTACCTGTATGCAATCCAGAGACATATACTGTAGCCAAGACTTCCTTTAATCTCTTTGCCTTTCTCCTGCTCTCGCCCTCACACACAAATCCCTAAATTAGTCTGGAAGTGTTGGTCTTACCTTTAGTATTTGGATCTGGATTGACAGTGATTGTTAGCAGACATTGAGGTACCTCCATCAATAATTCCTCTTTGTTCCACTCATCTCTTGATCTGATTGTTCTTTGTCAGTCTATCCTTTTATTATTCTAGGCAGATGGAGCAATTGATACCCTGACTCTCACTCTACCTTGCCCACCCTGGAAGAGATAAGCAGGGGATCAAATGCAAAAAAAAGTGTTCAAGGTGTTTAGTATTCCTTACCTCCCTGTAAGTGTACGTGTGTGCGTGTGTGTGTTTAGAGCACTGTGCAAGTGAGCGTGTTTGTGTGTGTCTCGTGTGAGACGGATTACGTGTGCAGAAATCCAGTCGCTCAGAATCTCCCGCACGTCATACCGAGCTGCAAAATGCTTTATGTGGGAGGCTGATTCAGGTCAGAGAGAATCAGTGCAGATTTGTATAGCTGTTCTCACAATTCCCCAACTGACACAAAGCCTTCACTGACTGAATTCCCTCAGGCTGACACACACAGACGGCAGCTGGCCCTCTGGCACAGACTTCCTGGCACTCCATCTCATCCTAATTAATCTCCCAACACACACACACACACACACCCACACACAAACTCCTGCAGATTCCGTCTGTTTGAGAGCAAGAAGACGATTGCCTCCAGTTGCATCCTTGGGTTCTATCATTCCTTAGTGATAGTGTGTTCTAATTGGCTGAAGGCAGTAGGAACAAAAAAAAAGGATACAGTATGTGGTATTACTCATTAAGACACCACAACATTTAAACCTGTGTTAGGACAGTGGTACCTAAGTGGTTATGGTTCTGTGTTAGTAAACAGAAGGTTGAGAGCTCTAATCCCAGCACAGAGAGCCAGGATGACTTTTGAGCAAGAGGCTTTACAATACATCTAAGTTTGCATTTACATGAGGTCTCCCATATGTAGGTTGCATTCGATCCTATTGTACAAAGACTGTGAGTTTGAATCCCAACAATGCCACAGCCATCCATGACTGAGAATCCAAAACTGGCTCTGCTCTCAGGGTGGGATACTCTCTCTTCCCTGTCAATCACATGCATGTAGAAGGGGGCGGATAACGCTTTCCTCTGAGTGTGATACGCTGCACCTATTGGCTGGCTTCACATGCATATGATAGCCTTTATTGGTAACTGTCGTATGATAGGGGAGACCTGAACAGTGGGTGGGAATTGACCAAGACTAAATTAGGGAAAAAAATTCTGGCACATGTATTCAATTGGCAGACAATTTTTTTAAATAACTGAGAAAGCATAAGTCTTAAAAAAGATGGTTAAATCCAGAATCCTAAAGGATTCTTTGGTTTTTCCATAGTGGATCTGGAGCCTATCCTGAAACAACTGGGTGCAAGGCAGGGACACACACTGGTCAGGACACCAGGCCATTACAGGGCACCACATGGATTCTGATTTGTCATCTGATGGACTATGATGTAGGGGCATTTTAGAATATCCAATCCACTTATTGTAGGTGGGTTCCCAGATGCAACCCATACAGACAAAAGAGTATATGCTGAACAGACAGTAAAGTGGGGGGAAACTGGAGAACCCAGAATAAACCTATGTTGATCTGAGACCCTGGAATTGTGAGGTAGCAACACTAGACAACCATGCCATTATTATTATTATTAGAAGTATGAACCACTGCCATAATCAGTGCTCTAATTTGGATAAAAGCATTTGACAAATGTATCAGTGTTCATATTAAGATCATAATGCGATACCATTTGAATGAAGCATGCACCATCACAAAAAATGATTAAATGAAGTAAATGGTGTGTGAACATTCAGATAGGCTTGTCTCAGCCAGCTCCCTTTCACACCTCAGACGTGAGGCATCTGTTTGATTGCATGATGTGAATACATTTTTAAATATATTTTTCTCTGTGCTCCATTATATGTGTCTGTGGAAGTGTGTGCAATCTGAAGGTGTCGCTGTTGCTCCATTTTAATGGGCCTCGTTGTGTAGTGAATAATGAGTGTTTAAAGGCGTCAGTTGGTGCTTTTATGCCATTCGGCTCAGACGCCCAACTCTCTAATTAGAAGCTTGAGCGAGTGCCAGAGCACATGTGTTCGGTACTGTGTGTGTGCTTGTGTGTGTGTTGGCACTTATCGAGATGCAACCTTTTAAAGTATTTATTAAAAAGATATGCCTGGCTTCTGTGGTGACTGCTTCCCCGGCAACAAGCCATGACGACTGAAGCACTGTGTGACGCACCTTGGCGTTTCTTGAAGACATGAATGAATTCCATTTGAAGATGATTTGATATTTCAAGTCACTTTGAATGGATTAAACTCAAAATGTCAACTCAGAGGGAGCGGCTGTGTGGGGAGGCACTTTCAAGCCCTAGAGGTAGCCATTCTGGGGTCAAAGTTCAAAACTTGCAAACACCCCTGCTGGAGATCTAGGCTATGTCCCAAATGCTGGGGTTTGATAGACAGTGTACAAAGAGACTGCATCAGCGAGAAGAGTCTCTGGAAAGGGGAATGCCTTAAGGTTCAACCTTTGTCGACCGCTAGCTAATTGGCTTACTAGTGGTTAGTGTACGAGCTCTAAAAGTGCTAAACTCATAACACTACTAGCTATGTTACCATTATATCATAACACATTCATCTGAATGTTCTGAATCTAAACCGACTCTCCAAACATGTTGCACTGTTGGTAAAGCATATCTGTTGGCCAATGAAAATAGCACCATATCAGTGTTTAAAAATAAAATAACCAACACTGGGAAGGCTTGATAGATTGGCTATGTATTTTCTTACGCTTTGGTTGGAACATTAAAACGGCTGACTTTGTAATGAGAACACTAACTAGAGATGAAGTGTTGCATTTGTGACAAAGCCCCAAAAGCTCTTTGGTTCCAGTAGAGTGCAAAAGTGAGAACAGCAGTGTAAAACTAATTCTGCCCCCAGAGCAATTAAAAAAAAAGAAGGATGAGCTGACGCCAGATGAGATGAGTATGTGTGTGTGTGTGTGTGTGTGTGTGTGTGTGTGTGCGCATCAGAAAATCCAGAATGAGCAGCCAGGCAATTTGAATAATTACAGATTGCCGACCTTTTGTAGATTTTGTAGATCTGCCTTTTCTTGTGTGTGTGTGTGTGTGTGTATGTGTTTGTATATGCATGTGCTGGTTGGGTTTAACTGTGTGCATATGTGTGTGTGTGTGTGTGTGTGTGTGTGCGTGTGTGCGCGCTAAAACGTTTTGGCTGAAGCTGTGCCTGCTGAAGCGTGTCGAATGGGAAAGTTACAGGACGTTAATGCGCTGGCTGCTGTTCTCTCTCGCTCATTCATATTTCATTCGCTCCACCATAAACGCTTGACTTATTGTTCTTATTTCCTCTCAAACTCATTGTTTATAGATCAGCCCTGCTCGGCGGGGTCCGCATTTCCTAAAAGCTTGTGTGTGTTCGTAATCGAAACAGCACTAAACTGATTTATGCTTCTCATGGGACGCCTTTTGGGACATTAGCGTTCTCTTGTTCTTCTCTGTCTCTGACGAGATGCTTTAGCCAATTTAGCCACTTTAGGGTAAATTGAACAACCTTGGCTTTATTGGATTGAGGAGAAGAAGGTAGGAAAAAAATGAAATCTGTTTGCTGACAGCCTCACCGGCGTTTTTGCGGAGGCTGGACATCTTCCGCACCATCGATGAGACAATTAATATGTCCTCGGGGACAATGAACAGATGAGCAAAAGTGCTGAGGAGGATGAAGTGTCGTGTTTCTTTCCTCTGAACGTGCATTTCAGGTACAAAACTTGTGCACTGTGACATCCAGCTGCATTTAACTTTTATAACTCTGAAATCTGTCTAAATATTATATGCATGCACTTATATGCAAAACATACATACAAAAAACTGGGTCCCAGTGTGCTACTTACACAGCTTATATCGTAAATGTTACACTCTCTACGCTGTACGCATCACATAGAGCAGTGGTCATGTGATGATGAGGATCACCAATTTCTGGTCCCATCCAAAAAGATTTGGCTTACAGAGGGCACTCTGAAGGACAGACACCCACAGCAGCCATTTGTAGGATTGAGGTGATTGAGTTTGCTTCACATGGCTCTTCTAAGTGGTCATTATTAATGGGAACGATTGATGGATGCTAATAGATTCTTTTGAGATTCTTTGGGATGTTATTGATTTAATTCAATTCCTTTCTATTAGCAACAGACATTGTCACAAAGCAGCTTTACAGAAATCGGGATTAACGTGCAATGAGTTTACCTGCAAATATGGACGAATTTCAAATAATAATAATAATAATAAAAATGACACTTTGTATATAAATTGTAATAAAAAAAAACCTCAATGTATACTAAAAAATGGAATATGTGGTCAGTCAGATTTAAGAGAACATATTACATATAGTTTACAAACAAATATTGAGTTTATCATCAAAACATATTTTCATGACTTATACTAAACTTAATTTAAACAGGTTTCTAATTACTAGATTGAATTATGTAGAGTGAGCGTGATCACTTCACACAGTATTAATGTATACCAGTTACATTATGAAATCTCACGAGGATGTTGGCGCTGATGGAAACTATAACTATCGAGTCAAACTGACATGATTAAAGCACATGCAGTAGAACAGCCCTGCGGTAACGTGGCTATTGCAGGACGCCAGGAACCTGGGTCTGATCCTCAGCTCAGGTGGGAGTGTGGATTTAGATTTTATCCACGGTTTTAAAAACACATGATCAAATCAGGTTGGATGTACAAAAACAAATTGTGTTAATATAACTCAGTTCAATCATGAGGAACCAATGTAAGCATTAAATAAATTCAATGAGTTTTTTTGTTTCAGTGAATAGTGGCATGGCATATGAGGTGTCTGGTATGCATTCCAACTTTATAGCACTACCTCAGGTAACACATAGAGTATTAAGTGAACTTATTTGTTTGCATTTGTAAATTAGCCTCGAATAATTAAAATAAAACTAAAAAAGTTTTTATGCTTAAATTGACTTGTGTATATTACGCATTTCAAATGGCCGTTACTATAAATCTCTACAGAATAGAGTGCACTCTTGTAGTAGCTTCTATCACTGTGCTTTGTTGTATAAAAAAAAAAAAAATCTTGTGTATTCCTTGTTGAAAGTTTTAAATTTTTTAAGCCAGTTTTGCACTAGTTTGTTTTATGTTATGTTCATGTTATTAGTAAATTGACCTTCATTAACACGTAGCCACTCCTTTTTAGAGAGGAGCGAGGATATGACAGAAAATTAGATGCCACCAAGCCAAAATCAACACTTTAAAACCCCTGTGGCCCTTAATCTGTGGTAACTTTCTACTGAGGTTAATGATGTTCACTCTATTAGCTGAATAAAGTCTGAATAATTGGTAACTTTCCAATGTCCACATTGACTTCATCAGAATTTCTGCCTTTAAAATCTAATCTTGGATAAAGGTCCAGGGCAAGCATAGTCTACTCCGCTAAATCTTTAATTGGTTCATATGGTATATATAAGGAATAAAACATGATGGTGGAATGCTGTAGATAGATAGATAGATAGATAGATAGATAGATAGATGGATGGATGGATGGATGGATGGATGGATGGATGGATGGATGGATGGATGGATGGATGGATGGATGGATGGATGGATGGATGGATGGATGGATAGATCACTTTATTAATCACAACAAAATTATCAAAAAAAATTCCCAACAAAATAGGAAAATAACCAACAACAATGTGGTGTGAAGTTATTGTTACCACCCAGAATTTGAGTATTTTCCAATAACAGCGTGAACCAACGTGTTTTATTCCTCTTATACCACAGTGATTTGCCAACAATTAAGAAAGTGGTGGCAGATAACTAAGTCACAGCTTTATCTCTGACTTTGTCTCTGAGCTTTAAGTGCTGACCCTCTAAACATGTTAAATAAGCATCTCCTTAGACAAAATGTAACCATATCAACACTTACACAGTATTTAACAATTTTTGTATAGCATCTGCAATGCAAGTCCCTGTGTACATTGTTACAATAGAAACTAGCATTTTAGAATGAGCACATTGATATAAACCTTGGCTTATTTGGCTTGTAGCCAGAACTACTTTCAGAGGTGCTGTTATAAAAAAAAAAAAATTAACACCTTCTGACCAATCAGATTTGAGAATTCAACAGCACTATGATATAACTAGGCACATCTGATAGACAGCTGTCAATCAAATCCATGTATTAGAATATTAGCCAATGCACTTTTCAGATGCGTCTGAATGTTCAGCTGGAGTTTCTGTCTTGTTTTTTCATTCACATTTTGCTGGATGTTCAATATAAACACTCACATTTGGTATCTGATATGAACATGTCAGATACCAAACATTTTTAATATCTTACATCAAATCCCCTTGGACTTTTATAAGTTTACGTTGACTCTATGTGTTTTTATCCTTATAGCACTCAGATAATCTGAACACACTGTTCTGCTCTCATCCATTCAGAACACAGTATTTTGGTGAATGGTGATGAATTGAAAAGTGGATCAGGACTAATAGTATGATTATGATGAACAGGTAGATGTCTGGATGTCTTTGAGCCTTCTCTTCTTCCTGCTGTCAATCAATTTAATTGGATCATCATGTATAGGCATCACATATTTGTATATAAATATGTATGTGCAAATAAATATATATGTGTTGAGAATTTGCACAGTCTGTAGATACAGCCAGAACATGCATAAGTGTGTTGTTTATTAGAGCAAATCCAATAATCACTGGCAATATTTCAGGTGAGGGTCAGAGAACAGACAGAATCAAGCTAATCTGTATTCAAAACCCAAAAAAACAGGCAAGGGTCAAAACCAGGAAGTAACATGAGAATTGAAGAGCATGGAACATCAGAAACTAAGGCTCATTAATGCACATTAACAATGAACAACACTTTGCCATTAGACTAAAACATGTCAAGTATATAAAGACAAATTAATTTAACGCAGGACACCTGGACACAATCAGGAAACACACCAGTGACAGGACAGGGACAGAGACAAGACCAAAACAAAGGAACATGTAGTAAACTGTGAAATGTGCTGTGCTCCGAGAGTGGGGATCTGCAACAACGATAGAGTTATAAGAGTTACAATGGTTTGTTAACGTGCTATCTAATGCACAAGCATGCTACCTAGCTACTGTGCTAATTTGTGCTAGTTATCTAGCTAGCAGAGAACGCAGCTCAGTGAAATAAGAAAACATCAAATGTAAGAATTCTGAAATGTTAAGCTACTGTTGATACTTAAATATAGCTCCATCTGCCATTAAGGATTTCTTCAAATTAGAGCGCTGCAATCTTGGCTTCTTGAGGTGATGGGCCAGTGGACCGTCGCTGGACCTTTAGATGGCTAAGGGGACTCAATTAAGGGGACTGAATGCAGGGGAAGTGGGTGAGGACTTGCTAAAAACAGGTGGAGAGAGTTACAAAAGTTTTAATAAATCACCCTAGCCACCTAAATGAAGTGTGCATCCAAGCATGGACTTCACAGCTGCAACCAGGCACACGGGTGCTAAACCATGTGTGTGTGCGTGTGTGTGGTGTGTATGATGTAGGTGCCACTAATTCCCATTTCCTGCCCTGTTTCTGCATTCCTGGTTCCCATTTCAGTCAAGCTCTCTTAGCTGAAACGATGTAGTGGTATTGATCGCAACACGCTGCTGAAAGATTTGTTTCACTTGGCTGCGTTTGAGCCAACGCATTAATCATGTGTGTGTTTGTGAGTGAATGTGTGTGAGCTGATACAAGCTGCTAAAGATTGAAATATGAATTAAGGTCGGTGTTTGTATAACCGGATGACCCGACTGCAGTGCTTCTCATCCTTGACTTTTTGCGTTTGGGCTTCAGCTATTCGTCTCATCATGACTGCAGTAAAGGTCAGAGGATCGATGGTGTGTTGAGAGGAGCCGGTGTGTTCGTGTCTGTGTATTCCTGACATATTCTAGGTGGATGTGATGATTAAAGATATGGCTGTCTGGAGAGTGGTTATTTAAAGAGTGTGTGAAGTGAGGACTGATGAAGAGTTTTAGAGCTCGAAATAGAGAAAGTCTATTAAAATCGCAGTGAGAGGTGCAGTGTACCATAGTGCTGATGAATTCTTGAATCTGATTGGTCAGAAGGTTGATTGGTTGTAACAGCAGCTCTGACAGTTCTGGCTGTAATTCAAATCACATGAGCAACAACAAAAAGTGATATTTGTGAGACAATCCATCAAACTTGAAGCAACAATTAAATGCACTAGTAGTTTGCTCTGTCGGGAAACAGCACATCATCTGTACATGAACAGGTAGAAAAGGCAAAAAAAAGGCCAGGTGGCTATCTTTTGCTGTTTATGCAGGTATTGCTTGACCCATGAAACCATGAGTAGTGTTTGAAAAAAATGTCCAAGAAATGGCAAAATATGGCCAGAAGCAAAGTTTAAGGGGACAAAAGTCTGAAATAATTTAGGAGGCAAGGTTGCTCAGTGTGTCTAAAATTCATTCAAGCTGTTCATGAAATTTCATGGGCAATTGTTTTGACCAATATTTGAATTGATTAATTTCTCTAAATATAAATTCCTCATCCTTCCACTGAATGTAGTCACTGCTGTTGCTGTCCTCCATTGTCCATCATTTCCTTCCCAATATGCACATCCAGTTTCTTTCACATGTGAGACTAAGAATGGAAACACAGAGGTTTTTTTTTTTTTAATTTAGCCATCCATTTAGGCATGAATTCAGGGGTCAGAACACAGGCAGAAGGGTGTCCAGGCAAAACTGCAGTGAGGTCCTCTATGTAATTCCATCAGCATAGTCATGAGTGATTAACTTACTTGTACTTGAGACACATGTGGAAAGAAAGAAAAAAAAATATATGTAGCATAATATATGAAGACAGACAGAGGGAGACAGAGTAAGAGATGTAGTCACAGTCTTTTTTTAAAATAAATTATCTGACTTCTATATGCTAACCACCATCTGTCTCTTTTGTGCTGAAAGTTATTTGTTTTTTTTTCCCATGCATACACGTGCACCTGTAATTACAGAGAAGGATGGAGAGAAATACAGACAGAAGAACAGACAGGGACTGAGAGAGATGTTAGCGTGACCTGTGTGTTTGTAAACAGCAGTGGGGATCTTAAACCCGAGTGAGTGGTATTTGATGCTGACTGCGTGTGAACACGCTATCATAGAGCAGATCGATACACAGACAGAGAGAGGGGGGGGACGAGGTTGGCATGAGGGATAAGCTTGTACAGTCTGTCTGAGGCTGGAACTCTTTGGCTGCGCGAAGATAAATAAATCAATTGGCTGCGGAGCAGCATGCAGCGTGTCGATGGAGTCAGTCACACGCGAGCGGATAAATTCAGCTGATGGAAGTGTGGGATGTAAAAGAGGAGTGATGGCGTATCGATCGCTCAGCTGAAATAAAATCAAAACAGCACGGGAATGAAAAATCATTTCGTCTGGCGGCAGGAGCGTTTATAGATATACTGTATAATGGCTGTTCTTGCTCAACACTGGGGTATTTATGGGTTTCTGATGCTGCTGCCAGATTCCTTATATGAGTGTTTACCAAACATGTCCATGGTGATCTCCCACCAGCAGTGCAATACCTCATACAGGATTTCTAGGTGTTGGAAAAGGCCACAAATGTGTACCATCTGGGGTCACCAAGGGACAAATTGAAAAACACTAACTAAACTTTGATTTAAATCACAGACCACAGGAAGGTGTCTCTTTGATGTGTGTTCATTTATGGAAATATGAGCATGTCCTTGAATGTGTACATGGAGGTCTTCAAGCAGGGAGAATGACGTCACTTACGCATGTTCTTGCTGTGCTGACAGACTGTGTTTCACACCTTCACTTGTTTGTTTGTTCATTCATTCATTTGTGCTCTACTGGATCCAGATCCTATTCCAGGAATACTGGGTGTAAGGTGAGAATTCACCCGGAATGGGATGTCAGTACACCATGCACACACACATTAACACACTTATTCACACTGTGATGCAATATAAATTCATGACTCTATTACATATTTTACTGCATATGCATTTTGACAGATTATATTTGAACCACACAAACTAAGGAGCATAATTTTACAGGTAGTGATGAGAAAAAAAATAAGAGCTAATTACTGCTAATTGGGGTCCTGGAGCTGGAACTGCAAAGGTCTGTTACACAATATTTATAAATATCACTAAAGAACAATCGTGGCTAATTACCAGCTCATATATAACATTCTACAATTTGTATTACTTAAACAAATATGACCTCTAGATGTTAGTTGCTACCTTTATGCATTATTCATAATATTTATTCAATCTTAAGCAGATTCTGGTAATTAAGTTTTCAGCACTGACCTTTCCCTCATTACTGCAGTGTCAATGTTTCATCAATGGAGATGAAACACATTTAAAAAGTGCCAGCTGTACGAAAGTTAAATTATAACAATAAAACCAAGTAAACTAACAAACAAAAACTGTTTACCTTAAATATGTGTATACCTTTAAATAAGCTACACTATTTATTAGCTTGTACATGTTTGCAAATTAGGCGCAGTTCTAGCTTCTCTCTGGCCAGTTTTTCATGCTAATCTACATTTGCATAATTCTAGCTTTTACTAGAGAGTATGTTTTTGCCATGAAGTGTGTAGAAAGAGATCATTTGATTGACATTGCAGATGACCAACCATAAAACTTTCCCCTTAGCCACTGGGCATTTAGGCAAGATGATCTTGTTAACTTATCATTTAAGGCTTACAATAAATCGCCTAAATAACTTTTATATATGTGATGCCATGGACCTTCCCCTGAAGCTTGTGGTTGGAAAAGTGTCAAAAATATATCAGAGACTCCCTGAGCTATGGGCGGAGCATAGGAGGCTACACGAATACTAATGAAATATGACCTTTAGCTATATGTTACAGATAAAGTAGCGAACTTTAGTGTTATTTCTTTAACCATGATGTGATTGTTACATTTGTAAGCCGACACATCAGTCAAAGCATTTTCTCAGTGTTAAACCTGCCATATGTTAGCAGTGCAGTATGGTTAGTTCACATAGTCCCTCACACTGTTGAGAATAACACTGTACGAAAACTTGCAAATAAAAGAAAGGCTACTGAGAACTCTTCTGTGTGTTCTGGTGTTTTGGATGTTTCTTAAACTGGCTAAGGTTCTAGTAAGAACAAAAACTAGTGATGAATTGTTTCATTCAGTCCAGAGCCATTATAAGACTCTTACAGGTCTGCATTGTGCTGGCTAATCAGGTGGTAAAGATAGCTCCTGCTGTGAAGATTAATACTGTTTACCTGTTGTTCTCCCTGAAGAATTGCACCTGGTTGCGTCACCTGTTAATGGCTGAAAAATACCACCTGTTGACCGAAACCCATGGCAGAGGTCCAGACAACGATTCCAATTATTCGATTTAGTTACAGCTGGGTCCAAAACATCGGAAACAGCTGACGAAGCTAAACAATGGGCTTGTCTAAATTTTATATAATGGGTTCTTGAATAATATGAATCGACTGAGGGAACTGTCAGATTAGTGCTCCAAAACTGATGAAATATAAACAGGTCAGGGTAGTGTACTCAGACTGTTGGACCTGACTGCAAGTAAGACAAAATGTATAAAACATTCATCTCATGCACTAAGGCTATGGTTAAGAAGTTCCAGTCTGTAAGCTTGTTAATTTGTCTGTTTTATAACCTGGGCACACTCTGCCGTTTGGAGCACAGTGTTCTGAATGAAGCGAGGGGAATCCTCCATCGGGATGAAGGCACTAATTAATTTCCAAGGCCGTTATAAAAATTCATTAAAATACTCAGTGCTTCAGAGTATTTGTTTGACTAACTTTATCTGCGTCTCTTTGCTCTTTGATCTCTTTGGACATCAACCAAACTAAGTGCATGGTCACATCTTAATGAGCATTACCTGGGCTCCAATAAAAGTTAATGGTTTGATTCATGGCAATGATTCTTGATCATTGCAGGTTGAGAGAAATGTATTTTCTGTTAATCTGTGTAATATAAATGGGAATTAGGTGGTGGCAGATTTGTGGGTAGGCCTCTCTGCTGCAAGTTCATTTTATTCGTTTGTGAGTTCAAAAGCAAAAGACGTGTGCATACTCAAAGCATGCTTATTTGGATTATTCTAGTACTTGCTGTCACTATACCAGGCAGGAGTAAAAACACAGGTTGGCAACAACAGAGTAGAATAATAATAATCTATAAACAGAATCTGACACACCTTGGTCAAACCTAATAACCTTCATGAAGATGAAGAAAACCATGACTTAGTAATGCAGACAATCATGCAAGACTTCACCAGAAAACAGACAATGGATGGATGCATGCATGCATGCATGGATGGAGGGATAATCCCCTTTTGCCCTTGACCTCAATAACTGTATGTGTCAACTGATCCATGCTACCAGAGCATGCTCCTCATCCTGAGTGAGAGCTAAAATCATCAGTAATTATCATCTGAATTAAAAGTGTTGCACAAACGAAGCTCCGACATTAATGACTCATTTGAGATAATATAATCAGGTAATTAGGTGGTGAAGTTGAGAGAGGCAAAAGGATGAAACTCAGGAACGGTTGATGGAGCTTATCAATCTCCACCATCTCTGCATGATCCCTGGGGTACCGTTCCGCTTCTAATTCTTTTCTCACTGTCACTCACACTACACTGAAATATGGTTATGTTCACCATGGTTCTGGAAAGACTCCACATATATGTTTATGGTAAACACAATTTTAAGAAGATTTGATAGCTTTGAATGATGCAAAGTCTCCCAATATGGCAGAACCCATGGATGTCCAATCAACAGACAATGCAGCCCCAATCACAGACCATCACTCTGAAAAACATACCAAACTTTGGCAATACGTACCATCCCATTATAACACATACCATCCTGCCACAACACACACTGTACTGATCAGATCCTGTAAAAAAGTATGTGACAAAGCATCTGGCCATAACACATATCTAAACACAAGCATACACTCACTTATTAGACTGTGATACCACTGACCAAAACACACACCATTCTGCTTTACATAACACAGTTGAATGGTCAATTCTGATTGGTCAAAAGTTATTAATTCATTTTCTATGACAGCAGCTCCAACAATAGTTCCGGCTTCAAGGTTTATATTAATGCACTCATTTTCTGACATGGGAAAGGCTGGTGAAAGATTGACTATTTATAACGGTTAAAAGGGAACTAACTACACTATATGGCCAAAAGTATGTGGACACCTGATGGTCACACCCATATGTGGGTCTTCCCCAAACTGTTGCCACAAAGTTGGAAGAAAACAATCAAATAGGATGTCTTTGTAATATGTCTCTGTATGCTGTAGCATTACAATTTTACCTTCAGTGGAACTAAGAGGCCCAAACATGTTCCAGCATGACAATACCCCTGTGCACAAAGCGAGCTCCATGAAGACATGGCTTGCCAAGGTTGGTGTGGAGGAACTCGAGTGGCCTGCACAGAGCCCTGACCTCAACCCCACTGAACACCTTTTGGATGAACTGGAATGCTGACTGCACCCCAGCTCTTCTTGTCTGACATCAGTGCCTGACCTCACTAATGCTCTTGTGGCCAGATCCACACAGCCACGCTCCAAAAAAGCCTTCCCAGAAGAATGGAGGTTATTACAATAGCAACGGGAGACTAAATCTGAAATGGGATGTTCAAAAAGCACATATGCATGTGATGGTCAGGTGTCCGCAAACTTTTGGCCATATAGTGTAGTTTTACATATGTTCCACAACATTAAAAGTAACTATAAATGGATAAAACAAATGATGAGTCATTATTTAATTAATAAAGATTATAATTGTTGGTAAATTGCTGTGGATGCTGTGGAATAAGACTAATCCAAGACTTCAGGACATGCTGTTATTGGAAAATAATCAACTTCAGGGTGGTAATGGTAACTCCATTTCATGTCTGTCTCACACCACAGCACTGTGTCATTGATTATTTTCCTATAACAGCACACCCTCAGGTGTTTTACTCTTTACCGTCCTACCACAACAAACATGCCCTGATCAGAGCATGATGCTAGAATTCTGTGTGTGTGTGTATGTGTGTGTGTGTGTGTGTGTGCAAGAGTGCTTACAACAGTTATTTGTCTTATTGCTAATGTCTGTGATTAGTATTCTGTAAAGCTGTTCTTAACTTTTACTTTTAGCAATTATGGAAACTGGCCACACACACACACACACACTTTGAGGGGCCACCAGCACAAGCATTTCCATCAGTAATGTTTAATGAAACCGGTGCAGGGAGTAATTACAGTCACTCTGCAGCATACAGACCAGGGTGGGTGGCTAGGGGGGGCTTCCCATCTCTCCATCTACCTATCCATCCATCATTTTCTCCCATCATTTATCTCAATTTATCCATTTATCTTTCTATCCAACACTCACACTGTCTATCTCTCCAACCATTCATCGTTTTATCAACTTTGTCTCTCTCTTGCCATACATCCACTCCATCCCTCTTGTTCTGTCCATTTCTTCCACTTTCTCTTCGTTTCTTATCTTCCTGCCTGTTTGTTTCTCTCTATTTCCCTCTCCACCCTTCTCTCTTTTTCTCTTTCTCCCCCTATGCTATATATCAGCATTTCTATGTGCTGAGCCCCATCTCACTCCTCAAATCTTCAAGAGTCCCTGTTGTTCTTACACCGAGTTACAGCCGGAGAGAGAAAGAGAGACCATGAGAAAGAGAGAGAGGAAGTTATTATCAGTGAGTCCCAGAAGCTCAGACGGCTGTCTACTCGCACTTTCTGTCTGTTTGAAATACACTGCAATCTGATGCTTGTTAAAATCCTCCTGAGTTTCAGCAGCGAGAAAAGGATAACAATGTTTTCTGTGTCTGTTCTGGACATCTAAACACAAAGGTACACTTGGGTCCACACTTCTGCGTGAATGGGCCTGAGTGCACTAGCAGAAAATGCTTTTATTTTGATCAAACATGTCTGATAGCGGATCTGTTATCAGACTCTAATACATAACTTTGCCAGATTATATCTCACAAAGAGAAACAACTAATCATAGACCATCAGAAATCACAAAACCTAAAATCACAAAGAGCCCAGTAGAACCAGGAATCAATTTAGCCCACGTTAACCGCGCATCAATATTAGGAGCTTCATCAACAAGGTCCATCTGAAATTCTCTTTGCTCAGGCAACTGAGGAATTCTAGAGTAAACAAGCAGCTATGGTTAAAGTTATTCAGCAATTATTCACCATCAATTTCTACTACAGCAACACACTCACACACACAAATACATTTACTCCAAAGAAACAGGTTCTGGAAAGCATCTCTGACCCCTTTCACTTACCACAAATTTTTCCATGTGGAATATATGAATCAACCTGGGAAAATCCTTCAAGTATCACTGTGACTGAATTCTGTCAAACAGCCAAAAAACTGTTTTGTAGAAATGTTAACTTCTCTTGATTTTCTGCAGGGATCACGTTAGGTAAATAAGAAACACAGCTGCAAAAAGGTCTGTAGGCTATGAATAAAGCCTGGTATAAAGACAGATCATTTTAAAGGTCACATTTCTTATTTTTCTATTTTATTTCTTATTCTTTAAGTTTCACCAAGGAAATGCTCGCTCACAGATACTATACCAAACACATCCCAACAATATTGTTATGTGGTAATAAAGAAAACTGAACTTTATTGAAAGTTCAAAAGGGAAAATGCACATAGCAGACAAGTGATGGCTCAGTGCCATCTACTTAATTCAGTTTGGTTTTATTCATATGGAGCGTTTAGCAGACATTTTCAGAAAGCAGCTTTACAAAAATCCGGGTCCTGACACCAAATAAGCAAGCCAGTTCTTGGAAAGTGCGAGTCTCTTGAGCATTCATGTGAGATTTTTAGAGTGCAGTAAGAAGGTGAATTGCATGTACATGCAAATGGTACCAGGACAGGCCAATATCAGGCAAGCCTAGAGGGCTGGAAGGCAAGAGGAACCACATCAGGGCATCAGGGTCACATGCCTGCATTGGATTTGGGATAACTTTCACCAGTATAAGCACATGTATCATTGATGTACAGATTGTCAGGTGCAACAGGAGCATTTGATACCTAGCATAGCATGTATAGCACATTCCTCTGGCTCATATGGAATAACAGCAAAGACTTCATCTAAATCTGATTCAACAATGTTTAGCTTATGTCATATGTAAACTGAGATAAAGGTCCAAAGAGAAGACAGTAAATGAGAGGAGAAGGACAGATGAGAAATGGAGGGGGTACAGGAAAGGAAGTGTAAGAAGAGTTGAGAGAACTGATGAGAGAGGCAGGAGATGTCAGTGTGATGTGTGTGATCTGTAACTGTCTCAGAGTGAAGTTGGACAAGAAGAGAGGAAGTCAGAGTGTGTATCGCTGTGTCTGTGTGGGAATTTTCTCAGATCTGAAACAAGTGCCAGAAGTTTGACCCACCCGAGACATGCTACGGTTTTATCTAGAACAGTGCATTCTGATTGGCTGAGAGGAGTATGGACAGAACGCAGAATATATGGAGTCAAGTTCAGGTGTTTGGTCATATTGAATTGAATGAATGACTGCAGAAGAACAAGAAAGGAGAGTTTCAGCACACAAGTGGACATGCTGTCAAGTTGGAGAAAAGGTTATGTCTGGTAGCTCATGTGAATTAGACACCATGTCTTTCACTTGTTCCTGAGCACAGAACAAAAGTTCCCTTATCATAGCACTCAGAGGTATTGTTTTCTCAAGTATATGTCAAGTTAGCTTATGTATTCTTGCTTGCTAAAGGTAGCAGTGAAGATTTATGAACATTTATAAGTATGATAATGAATATGACTCTCAAATATCCTTTCAGAAATCCTGCCAGGATATCATGTTAGGACCTACCTGGCTAATAAAAAGTGTTCAAAATGTTTTGCACTCTGGAAGAAGCCTGCACAAATTTTGTGAAATTTTGACATTTTCTATTACAGATAGTTCTGAAAACCAAAGTGTTTTGAGCTGAGATATTCTTCTTTTACTTGTAACTCGACCACGACTAAAATTCTTTTCAAGCATTTTGAAGTCTGTTTACGGCCAAAAGTGAAAAGGGAGAAAATTGCATTTTATTCCAACTGCAGCACAGGAGCAGACATTTTGAGAGCTGATACCTGATTACAAACTGAATTGATTACATGTATGTCTGCACGCAGCTATCCAACAAGCTGATCAAAGTGTAACATTCACTGTGTGAGGATATCACACTTAGCTAGTGAGGTTTTAGACATCTTTAGGCAGACTGTGTTTATAAATGTACTTGTTAAACTGGGTTACCCAGTGTGATCTTTCTAAGAGTGAAAGCAACATTAAACGTGTATGGACTTAAGGACACACCTGTATTTCCATATATCAACTCAAAGACACTCAATTTGCAAATAAGCCCTGTTAGTAAGAAGGCCAGTGCTACCAGGTCTGTGGTTTTCTGCCATGATTCTTATTTATTTAGTCTGCGGTGGATAATTTAGCAGAAATTATGTCAATTCTAATAATCTTACGCAAATCAAATAGGTTAGCTGATTTTTAAAGCCATACTCACAGACTATTATTATATATTGCCTATTACACATATGGATTCAAATCCACAGGTACAGTATTTGGCAGTGTAGGATTAAGATGGATATGCATTAGGTAATGTATGGATGGATTATTTTGTGTGTCAGTGACTCGGTCTAGTTATTTAATTATAACGTGTAATAGTACTAGGCAAATATAAGACTTGGGGAAAATAGCTATTTAGGGAAAGAGTGTGTATGAGTTGCATGATGTTGTAAATATTGTAAAACATTTGGCAGTGTATAGCAAAGATTTGGTATTGCTTTTGTAACACAGACCTGGCAATCCAAGAGAAGGTCAAACTTTTCTCTACAGCAGATTGAACTGCTGGCTGAAAGGGCAGATAATCCTTTCTTCACCGCCTCCTCGAAAAGCTTCATTTCTCAAATGGCAAAATTGGAAGTGATCACATTACTGATTGTAAATTTTGGTATCTAACTGAATTAGTTACATTTTCGGGGCATTCTCTCCACCTCAGGCAGCTGTGTGTGTAATGTGGCATTATGTGAAGCTGATGTGATTGAGAGGCTCTAACGGGGCAGACAAGAGTGATTCAGACATGCTTCGCTATAGATCTTCTGTTTAACACGAGTCAGCGAGACGGCATGAAAAACACCTATTGATTTCGTCTGAGCAGAATTATAGAAATAGTGGATCAGCTTTCCTTGTCCGTTTGTCTGTGTGTGCGTGTGTGTGTGTGTGTGTGTGTGTTGGAGCGGGATAAATGTACTGTATCGAACTTCATTATGAAGTTCGCATTACCAGAAGCAGAGCTCCGAGTGAAACTCCTCCACCTGTCTCTGTGGGAGTGTTACAGCTGCGTCGTGTCGTCTCCAGTTCATCAGTGTGTGTAGTGTCAGAGCAATGTTCTCTACATCATTCACCCAGCCAGTGTGTTAGCCATGTTAGACAGGTCAGTCACACGCACACACACACACACACACACAATGTCCTCCTCCGCACTTCAGTTTTCATGAGTCACATGAGTTACAAGAGTTCTCAGACTCTAACAAGAGTTAGAGAGACAGTGAGAAGCAGACAGATCATAAGGCAGGCTGAAACAAGAAGACTTTTCTTTTGTTTTTTGTCCCCATTTTTCTCCTCAATCTGGTCTTGGCCTATTCCCACCCACCAGCCAGCTCGCCCCATCATACACAAAGTTGAAGGCTAGTACATGCTTACTCTGAGACATGTGAAGCCAGCCAACCACATCTTTTTAAAATACATAACAGAGCAGCATAACACACTCAAAGGAAAGCGCTATCTACCCTCTTCCACATACATGAGCTCAGAGATGCCCATGTTTGGCTAGTGTCACTGTGGTTGACAGTGGAGAGAGTATATGCCATTACTTTCACTCAGACAGCACTGCCAATTTTGCTCAATAGGCTCCCGAGCCAAGGATGGCTGTGGCATCAACCTCCTGATGATGGGAAGAATAAATGCATACTCCTCTGTCCCCCTCTCTGACCTAATGGCTCTAGTCCTGTAGTCCTGTAGCTAGTCTCTGGTCCGATAAGGTGTCTTCAGCTAAATAATTTACATCAGTGCATGTGATTGAACTACTTCAACTGAGGTCCTGCTACAGAAGCTGCACTGGTTCATGTTTAGAAAACTAGAGTCTCTGACCCATCGGTTCTGCTACAGTATTTTTTCAAGTATTCAATTCAAGTTCAGTCAGTTAACATGCTTTGCCTAGTCTGCATCTGGACCATGGTCCACCAGTTGATGACCCCTGATCTATAGATGATGGCCTGATCTTTGACTTTTGAGTGAGATCACTATTCATCGTACTATCCAACATGTGACTAGAGCCTGAAATTTCCTTTCTGATGTATCTCACTGAACTTTGACTGTGGTGTCTCTAAATGTTATGCAAGGAGTTCTCACAATGCAGAAGCTTCAATAAAATACCGGCTCAGGGAAATAAACTTCAGTGTCCGTGGAGAAAAAAACAAAATGATTTGGATCACCAGTGTCCATCCAGCAAGACGAGAACGGGTCTATATTTGTCGATCTATCATGTTGCTTGTCAGTTCCAAAAAGCATTCAGACATTGCAGCATGGGCAGAGTGGTGCAGTGGCTTTGGGAGAACTCATGGGAGGGGTACGGTAGGTAAATACATGCTTTTCATCTGTAGTACATAGTGGTCAGTGTCAGGTTTGATCAGAATATTACCTTTTGGTTTTTCATTTAGAAGAAGTTTTATCAAAAGCAATTGAGACAAAATACAATCCAAGCAGTGGAGGCTTAAAGACCTTGCTCAGTGGCTCTACAGTGGGTCCTGGGGTTAATAATAAAATGGTGAGTGGGGTCAAGGCCATCTTCCCTCCCGGCCAACCTTCTGATTGGCTGAGAGTACTACAATTACTGGCAACCTAACTGCATTTGTGCAATTATTCAGTCAACCAATTATGTGGCAGTGGTGCAATGCATAACATCATATAGATACAGGTCAAGAGCTTCAGTTAATGTTTACATGAAACATCAGAATGAGGAAAAATGTGATCGCCTTGTTGGTGAGAGTGGTAAGAGAAGATTGGCCAGACTGGTTTGAGCTGAATGAAGGCTACGGTAACTCAAATAACCACTCTTTACAGCCGTGGTGAACAGAAAAGCATCTCAGAGCACACAAGTCTGAGCCTACAGTTGAGTGGTTTTTGAATGGTGTTTGAATGAGCACACTTCACTGTAGTGCACTGAGCCTTTTGCATGGGACTGTACTAGATTTAGAATCAGAAGCCATGTCTGTGTGTGTGTGTTTGTGTAGTTTTTTTTTTCCTGAGGTCATGTCCCTCCTGTGTGATGTCGCAGGGGGAGGTGAAGTGCATGCCGGGAAATCCTGTTGTTGTGCTGAGCCCCATCCGTGCCACTGAAACTTTTACCTTTAGGGACTTTATTAATAAAACATCCGTCCTAATGGAGCTTCTGAGCGTAGTGTGCTTCACTATCACTTTGCTCGTTTTAGCTTAGTTCAGTGTGTGTGTGTGTGTGTTTGTGTGTGTGGAGGGGGATGGGGGTTGTTCCACAGGGACAAGACTCAGCCGCTTACAGCTGCAGTGTGTCGTTTTGTATTTGTCTCTGTGTGTAGCATCTGCTATGTTAAAGACTAAAAAAATGTTTTTTTTTTTCTGAATAATTCAGATGAAAGAAGGAAAAAAAGCAGCACCAGTGTGTCTGTTTTACTCTGTGCAATTTAATATGATAGATGACAGAATCAAATATATATATAAATTTTCAGAAGTCATTTATACGTATTGTGACCCATAGTTTCTTATCCACTCATATCCAGTACTCATACATTCAGTATTTCTTTACTCACTTAAATGAACGTTGTGAAAAACATAGCCTAATTTATTATTTTTGCAATAAAAACGCCTAATGATTCTAAATTGGATATCTAATTTAATTAACCAGCTAACAGCTAATAACTCTAACTAACAGCTAAGAATTGTAAATTGCCTGCCGAGCTTTGTTAGCTAGATAGAATCTAATGACTCTAAATTTGGTAGTGTTTGGTAGATAGGTTTGGTAGTGTTACCACCTCACAGCTTCAGGGTCACCAGATCCTGAGCTCAGGAAAATTTTTAAACTCACTATCTAACTTGCTAGATAAAAGCTAAGAATTCTAGAATTTGGCTGTCTAACTTATTTAGCTAGATAACAGCTAAGGATTGTAATTTAGCAAGTTAGATGTCGGTAGGTGGATTGGCTACTCTAAATCGCCGTTAGGGGTGAATGAGTGTGTGAATGATGCACTGTAATGGATTGGTGTCCAATCCAGAGTGTATTCCCACCTTACACTTAGTGTTCCCAAGATTGGCTCCAGATCAACTATGAGTCCTGAGTCACAACTCAATGCATTTTAAATTCTGTTGAAATACTAATCACTTCTTTTAAATGAGCAAGAGTTTAAAAAAAATGTTTCTATGTGACAGATATTTCAGAGCTGGTGTTTCATTGATTTGCTCCCCTTTCTAGATGGTGCTCGCTGCCCCATTTAAGTCCGCACAGTTATTATTGCACCTAGTGGTCAAAAATAGGAACTGCAACAAGTGCTACTACATGCCCCTTGGGACAGAAATCATGCTGCCCCATGCTCAGAGGAGGGGCTGTGGAAAGACCGTTAATAATAGGGCTGCCAGTGTCGCAGTTTTTACGCCAACTTGGGCTAGTTTAAAAATACTCTGCAGATCTTGATTTATAGCATATAATCAGAATTACATCTGATACATTTCTGCAAACAAATGCAAACTGTAAGGTCTATGTGTCTATGATGTACAGAACCATTTCTATTGTAAGATATATTGCAGAAATTGCGAGAGGGAAAGGAGAATAAATAATGTCTGTACATCAAAAAAAAAGAATAAAAAACGTGTGTGCACCACAGTGATCTTCTTTACCATGCAAAGGCTGAGACAAAGAAGAAAAGTATCTCCCTTTTCCAATGCCCCAGTTTTTTTGGGCTAGTTTCAGGTGTGGTTTTTGTAAAGTAATTGGGATGGTAGCTTTGCTGAAACCTGGCAACGTGGTCAATGATTTTATCTTTAGAACCTAAATCCACTAAAAACGAGCTGCTAGACTGTATACTGGATGACTGGATGTTGTTGACTACAGAATAAGTTAAGTTTGATAGCTTGTAGACTTAATTTTTTTTGAGATTATGTTGTTACTAATATTGTCCTGCACCACTCAAATCTATGGTCACAAGATGCTGTTGTCTGAGCAGAACTTAGTGACTCAGAGTGACTTTAATTGCCCAACACTTGACACAGTTTATTAGTGGATGCTGGAGAGAAACTCACATCTGAACAAATTCCAGCAACACTGAGCACAGAAAAAAAAACAACAAACAAATATAGCAAGCAGATAAAGTAAAAATAGTGGACAGGCATTTACAGCTGCAGTGCTGCAGTGCTGGAGGACAAACCGATTGTGACAGGAGCATGTGTACCTGTAGAATATAAATTTAAAGAATGACTACAACCACCCAGACAAGATAAAAAAAGGTCTGTTCTTTTCCTTTGTATGTGTGGTGCAAACAAGAACAGCTGCAAGCTGTGGCATCTCCGTGTTTGTTTAGCTATAGAAGGGTTTGCTTTTGTTTCAGCAGCAACACATGAGTTGGGTAATGTGTGATTCCTAGTCATTAGCGTTCGATACCCAGGCATTTAGTTTTTACTGCTTTCTCCACTTCTTCAGTAGAAACTGCAAGAAATAGTCATTAACTGTGCAAAGCCGTCTTTTTGTGTATTCATCTGCAAAGTCCTAGTTATAGTTGTAGTATATAGTATATAGTATCCTATATAGTGTATATAGTATGTGAAGACCTAGGACTGCCTTCATGGCTGTAATTCCTAAACGGTTAATGCAATATTTTTGTTAAACCCCTTGAATTAAAGCTGAAAGTCTACACTTCAATCACATCTTGACTGCTTCATTTCAAATCCAGTGTGGTGGTGTACAGAGGCAAAATTACCAAAACTGTGTCACTGTCCCAATATTTATGGACCTGACTGTATATATATATATATATAAAATTTTATTTGATTCTTTTTTAAAGCTAGTCCAGCAACACATTCATCTACATGAACATGCTGCCATTTTACATTCTACATTGTTTGAGAATATTATATAAGTTTACTTATATAAGTAAGTTCACAGTAATTTAATTATATAAGTAAGTCCAGTATTTAGGTCAAGTGGCCTCTACACGCTGTTAAGGATGTCATGAGCTGTCTTGCTCTTTATTAGATTGCTCTTTATTATGAAAACTTGTGAACAAGTCTCAATACTGTCACCATTAAGACTAAATTCAAAGAAGATAATTATCAATTGTGGGCGAAGACAGCATTTTCTCCCACAGTTGTTCCTCTGAGAGGTAACTGACCTCGAATTTTACCTTCTGTTCTGCTCTGTGCTCACTGTACGTTTCACTTTGTGTGCATCATTTGTATACCACAGAATAATAATTACAATTCCTGCCTCATTTTAAATGTTTATTGCTGATTATATATTCTTATTACAGTTAATGTCATCAAGGATGGCTTTAGTGAACATCCTAAGACTTAAAGTGTAGAAGAGTTGAGATGAAGTATTTTGGTTGTATCTAAACATTCGAAAAACATTCAGCCTTGATGGTCATCAGGCTTTTAAAGAGCTATGACATACATAGCGTTACACTTTAGTTATTTTATCATGTTTTGTGTTTTTGTTCTTTGTCTTCTGCTTCTTCCTCTGCTTCCTAACACTTAAAAACATATATATATATATATATATATATATATATATATATATATATATATATATATATATATATATACATACATATATATATATATATATATATATATATATATATATATATATATATATATATATATATATATATTATCCTGATGAAAGAGGCCGCTGCCATTAGGGAATACTGTTGCCATGAAGGAGTGTACTTGGTCTGCAACAAGTAGGTGGTACGTGTCAAAGTAACATCCACATGAATGCCAGGACCCAAGGTTTCCCAGCAGAACATTGCCCACAGCATCACACTGCCTCCGCCTGCTTGTCTTCTTCCCATAGTGCAACCTGGTGCCATCTCTTCCTCAGGTAAGTGAAGCACACGCACCCAGCCGTCCACATGATGTAAGAAAACGTGACTCATCAGACCAGGCCACCTTCTTCCATTGTTCCATGGTCCAGTTCTGATGCTCACGTGCCCATTGTAGGTGCTTTCAGCGGTGGACAGGGTTCAGCATGGGCACTCTGACTGCTCTGCAGCTACACAGCTCCATACACACCAAGCTGCGAGACACTGTGTGTTCTGACACCTTTCTATCATAGCCAGCATGAACTTTTTCAGCAATTTGTGCTACAGTAGCACTTTTGGTAGGTGCTAACCACTGCATACCGGGAAGAACCCACAAGACCTGCTGTGTTGGAGATGCTCAGTCGTCTAGTCATCGCAGTTTGGCTCTTATCAAAGTCACTCAGATCCTTACACTTGCCCAATTTTCCTGCTTCCAAGACATCAACTTTGAGAACTGACTGTTGACTTGCTGCCTAACAGTTCGCACCCCTTGATAGGTGCCATTGTAACGAGATAATCAATGTTATTCACTTCACCTCTCACTCAGAGCTTTTAATGTTACGGATGATCAGTATATATTGAATAGTCAAGATGTGGTCTCAGACTTTTGGACCCTACTGTATATATAAAACAGGTTCATTTTTTAACATAAGCCTATAGAAGAAGGTGGCTTTTAATGCACATGGCTGTGTAACTGATTCAGGGCTTACCGTTAAGCAGAGCAGCAGATAAATCCACTGAGCTGTTAAGCTTAACATGGATGTGGTACTGACGTCGGAACTCCATAAATTTTTTGTACAGCTTTGTGACGCATCATTATTCTTCAAGAGGTGAAACTGTTCGATAGAGCTCAGGAAGTCAAACCTGACTTTCCCAAAATTTTCCAACTGGAAATCGTATAGCAGTAATCAACAGATTTGTGCATCATCAACAAACTAGAATAGCTGGAAATTTGGTTCAATTAATTCCATCTTTCTGGTTGTGATGCTTTCAGCTTTCAGGTCAGTTTTGTACTTTCTTTACTGGTCGAATATGCTCTGCACAGTTTTTATTTATTTATTTATTTATTTATTTATTTTTACTAATTCCTTGTAGTGGAAGTACCTGATAGAAATAACATGAGTTAATTCATGTGACTTCATGTAAGAGAGTGTGATCAGCATCAAAATGGAAGCTTACTGCAAATACTTTGGTGTAGGAAAAATGACATTTTTTGAATTGTAAATATTGTAATACAACTGTCATGAATAATTTATTCCACATATTTATGATACATATACACAAATGATGTACTACTGTAACAAAATTATTTGTATTGCTATAATTTAATTATCAGGGATTTGGGAGTCGTATGCAAGGGCAAGTGATTTATTTACAAATGAAACAAAAACTAGGAGTCTAAACATGAGCTATGGATACGAAACACAAACTGTGGAAACGAGGCGAGCAACACACAGATACACAGCAGGTAACACACCAAACACTAGACAAAGGACCATACAGAAAATCAGGAATAGGTGCGTGTGTAAGATCAGTGGGGTCATGTGATGTGCAGGGGCTGATGGGTGGTGTGGTCCGGCTCTGATTTCGACGTTAACGTGACATGAAGATCAAGATGTCTTCATCATGAAGTCTCAAATTATGAAACGACATTAAAAATGTCTTTCAGTCAGTCTAGACAAAGCCATGCTTCTTCAGAATATGATATAAGCAATTTTCCTTCATATTCATAGAGTCAACATCTAGAGTGAATTCACCCTAATATTTATTATAATATAAAAACACATATCATCATTATCTAGCTCATGCTTTCATTTCTGATCACGGATTATCCAGGTGTTACTGCTGCATTCAAATAAAGGTTGTAAGTCATAATTTCTGACCTCTGACTTAATAAAAAAAAAAAAATGCCTTCTACATTCTTACTGGGGAACTCGGCATGGTCTCTCAAATCTACATGACTTCTCAGAGCATAAACAGTAAATAAAGTAGCACTTCTTACCTTTCAAAGAATTGTACTGCTTTAGATCAATCGACGTACGGACATATTCGCTTTTTAAATCTATAATATTGACTATAAATTTTGCTGTCGTGAGGAGGTAAATATACTTACATCACTCATAACAGTTAGCTGGCTAGATTGTTGCTAATAAAAGACGGGCATGGAGGCATCTATGTTTTTTCCCCTACTTTGTAGCTCAAATGCACGGAGGTCAAAATTGACGTAATTCCAAGCTCTGACTTCCTGCTCTGTAGGAAAGTCGAATGCCGCCTGTGTTCTGGCCCCAGCTATAAACTTTGACAAGGACTTTCAGATTCATGGCAATAAATCTAATGCTGAATTTATGCACTTATGAGCCTGCCTTCAATAACCACATCTAAGAAGGACACAGCGACTGAGTGTTCAAAGTGAGAAGAAAGAGAAGAAAGAATGTGGCTCTTCCAGTGGAGTGACGTACCAGTGCCTCTTGTTGGTCCTAAATCTGTAGCTAAGCTTTCCGACACACTTTTTTGTATCCTACAGCTAATTGAAGTTATAAAATAGATAGATAGATAGATAGATAGATGGGGGAAACATAAAGATAAGTTTTAGATTAGAATGTATGTTTTATATATTTATTTATTTATCAGGGTGATATTGTCCTGCTATTGGTCTGGCTTTGTCAACCCTGGATAGAGCGGTGCTAATGAGATTTCTGTGCAGGATGGAGTGATTGTATGGAGGAGTGGGGAGGAGGAGGATGAGGAGGAGTGTAGGGACAGTGTCTCTCTGCTCAGTGTGCACTGGGTAATGAGTCCCCCGTGTCCTGGAGTGGACAGCTACTCCTGTCCTTTGCGTGTGTTTAATTTCAGCTAGGATGACACTGAGGCTCGGAGGAGGACATTGTGTGTGTGTGTGTGTGTGTGTGTGTGAGACTGGGACAGAGTTTGCCTGAGCTGCACTGAGACACATACTCCTCAGAGACAGAGGAGCGAACAATATTCTGATGGAATAATGAAACAGCTTCGAATTGTGTGTGTGTATGTGTGTGTGTGTGTGTGTGTGTGTGAGAGAGAGTGTGTGTGAGAGAGAGTGGTGGTGGTCGGGGAGTCACACAGAGTGCTACACAGAGAGAAAGTGAAAAGAAAAAATAATTTTTAAGAGGTATATGGGAAGAGAGCGAGAGTCAGTGCAGGAACTGACCAGCAGTGAACATAGTCACATGATGAGGTTGGGCTCTCTGATTGGTCAGGTTTATAATTATCCAGCAGGGGGCAGTGCTGATCTTTTTATCCTTCACTGAAGGCGACTCGTGAGGGGAAGGGAGAGGCCTGTTTTTGTCTCACCATTGTATCACCAGCACTAGAGTCAGTGACTTTGAGTCAGTGCTTGAGATCTGATTAAATATAAACAGAGTTCGCTGAGCTTGTAACCTCAAGTCCAAAACTTACACACTCACACACCTCAGTCTGTGACTCATGAGTTGAGGTGATGTGTCCCACACACCTTGCACTAAAGATCAAGCCTACACAAGCTCGGGCCTGTCAGAGGTCTACAGCAATCAGAAAACAAGCAGAAAAACACAATAAAACACACACACACAACCACACACACACAGTTTCATGCTAGCTGGGTTCTGTCATCAGACATTACTCTTCCTTTCACCTCTCTCACTCTCTTTTTATTCACTTCTCGAGTGCACGTGCAAGATGATAACCATGTAGCGCACTATACTAAAATGAATTACTAGTAGTGTCTGGTACATGTTGAATAAGTACCAGACCCTATGTGGAAATTACTTTGTATGGAAAGCAGGGGTGTGATGTAGCACTACACGCAGCAGAGTGCCGCTACCCCTCCAAAGTGCAGTGTTTTCTTAGATTCTCCGTCTCTGGATTTTCATCAGTTCCACATTTCATGTGTAAATGCTCCCGCAAACAATTTCTGAATACATTTGTTTGTATTCAGTTTGATGAATGAAACCCAATGTCACAAAGCAGCTTTAAAAATGATCTAAAAATGCATTTAAAAGAGATTTAAAGCCAATGATCAAAATCTCGCCATGCGATATATGACAACCAATACCTCTCCTGATGCAGCACATCATAACACACACACACACACACAAGTTGGTCAAGGTGGTCACATGGAATAAGATAATTTGTGTATTAAATCCTGTGGCTGACCTGAGATGCATGTGGATGTGTCAGGATACAGCGACCAGGTGGAAACCCGGCTGGAATTATAAAGAAGGCAATCAGGATGATTACAGATACAGTAAGAACTGAGCTGTTTGGATTAAAACTTGATACACTATTATTGGTGGCCATGAAAATGTGTAAGGATCTCCAATTGAGTTCTCCTCAGTGTTTGGACACGAGCCATTCTTTATGCAGCAGCTTTAAAAATATAGAGCCAGAAACAGCCAGAAAAGAAGAAACAGAGAGAGAGAAGAAGAGAGGAAGACACTGAGATCAGGAAGAGTGTCAGGAAGAGAAACAGAAAGTGAGAGATGTAATGGTGTTTCGAGCAGGTGCTCCGAAATCTGCTGCTCTGATTGCAGGTGGTGGGGATATATGGAACTGGATCAGAGACTTTATCATAAAAGCTGCATGTGTGTGTGTGTGTGTGTTGGAAAAGAACCCTTGTTCCTACACTATCCCATATGTTATATTGATCTCCAGCAGAATCGGGTTAGCGAGTTAGCGGCGGAGGAAGTCGCTCGGTTTGGAGTGTGTTAAAAGACAAACACTGGAGTCTAGTGGACTTTGAAGTGTAGTGCGCTCTTGAGAGTAGTGCACTCGACTGATGTGTCACTCTCCAGATGTTGAAGCCTCTCAGTGGAAAGTGGAATTTACTCACACACTTTGTGAACAAATTGAGGTTTTTTTTCTTCAGTGTTAATACTGTAACACAATGAAGGAACATCTGGGAATGTAAATTCCTTACATGTTTTATTGCAATAAATTAAATGATTACGTTAGTAATTTAACCTATTATTAAACAGTGCTTTATTATTGAATATCATCTTTATATTTATTTAATATCTCCTTTAATATTTTAGTTGACGTTAAGAAGAACAATAAGAATAAATAGTAGTAAAATCAAACAGTAATATTATAGGACTTAATGGTTATTTGTTTGTTTGTTTGTTTGTTTATTATATTCTTCTATCCTTTAAGTTTATTATGTATTGTTTGAAAGTAGTTTATTATTTTTATTTCCTTAATTTTTATTTTTTATATCTTATTTATTTATTATTATTTTTTTTTAATTGTATAAACTCTAATTTTGGGTTCATGCTCTCACGTACTGCAAACCTGGTAAGTGTGCCGCTCCCAGTGAAAGTGTTTTTCCGATCACGTTCAGAGCATCTGGTCTTCAATCAAGTCCAAGAATCTGAGCGCATGAGCACAAACTTATTCTGTTCCATCAGTTATCATGAGGAAGAGCTGAGATGAGAAGCAGACTACAGAAGGCGTAGTTGTCGGTGTGATGTGTGTGATCTGTAAGCGTCTTGGTTTTTAGATCGAAGCCGTGCGACTAGTGAGGAAATCAGAGTGTGTACCACTTCATCTGTGCTGCTCCGCCTTTTGTGGGAATTTTCCAGATCTGTCAGAATAGAGATGATAACACATAATGCAAGAGGAGTCAGTAGCTGCTGTCAGTCTTTACTAGCCATATCACTTGCTAGACTTACCAGAGATTGAATATGGAACTGGTGTCAGCTATTTTTCTGCTTTTAACATGACTTCTCTTTATTTTAATGCCATAGCTAGCTAAGGCTAACTAGCAAGCTAGTTACATACAGTAAGCTCTGTTATATTTGCTAATTAATTTTATTCACGGAACAACTTCTGCCAAAAATGATGCCTAACTTCCAACTGCAATATAAATCAGTCATTATACCGAAGCAGTGTTGAATTCATGATTCTGATTGGTCAGAAAGTGTTGATTCATTTTCTGTAACAGCAGTTCTGACAGTAGAGACTGATGATTTATATTAATGCACTTGTTCTAATGCATTTTTGTTTCTAGAGTTGAAAAAAATACCAATGCAAAAATGTGTACGTTTTCTGTAAGAAAGTGTTTATTTAAAAGTTATGGAAGGAGTCTCCAGTGTCAGTGTGTTGTAACAGCCAGTGGTAAAGCTGTAACATCAAGTTTTCTGCCACAGGAAAGTCTCTAGGATGAAGGGCTTTGCAATTTCTGGTTTCTCCATAACATGACAAACTACGGCAACATTAAATGTCACTATAATCTGCTGTAAAGTATGATGCGTCATTCATTAATAAAGCAAAATAAATTAAAAACAATTTGGATAGTGATGTTATTGTAAAATACTACTACTACTTATAATAATAATAATAATAATAATAATAATAATAATAATGACAAGGTGGGATGCCATTACTTCACTGTAGTGTTTTATTCCTTACAACTACTAACACTGTATGTTACGCATCTAATATCTTAAGAAGGTTTAAATGAAACTGCTGCAATCTTATTTTATGAAGGTCTGACACACACACACAGACACACACGCACATCTCAGAGTTTTAGCTCTAAATAATTCAGCTCCAGATTAAACAGATGTCCTTTTAATGTCAGCAGCAGCACAAAGCCCTCAGTAGGACATTCACATGGGGCTAGAGTCACGACACCCGAGTTCAAACTCATTCCATTGCATCACTGCACTCTTTTCTAATCGACTATCGAGCTATAAAAGCAACCTGTACTCTGCGGGATTGTTTAATTTGGTGTTGTGTAAAATAAGGCAGAGAACGGGTGCAGAGGGAGCACACTGATTCAAAAGCAAACCTCCTCAGCTTCCTGTCTTCCTGATTTTTTTTTAAATTGTTCTTTTATTTATCAGTGTTTGGGGAAATGTGAATAGACACAATGGGTGTGCTGGGTGTGTGTGTGTGTGTGTGTGTGTGTATACTGACTCCAAGTTTCCATTGCCATTGATTTATTTTAAACCACAGTGAGTAGGATTTTTTTGTTAAAATGAAAAAGACATGATTATTGAGTGAGAGAAGAAAAATAATTTGATGTTTGTGAGCTTCTGTGAGTCACTCTGGCAATCCGATAATATAAATTCACAGTCAGAGCTGTGTCAGGGATGTGGGGTTGGAATTGATGGGAATTTCGTATACGTACACCATATGACAGCTCAGATATCAAGCAAAACAAACGGTAGCAAGAGAGTGAAGTAGTTAAATATTGTACAATAAGGAAAAAGTTTTCAGTTTTGGCCTGTTTTTTTTTTACTAAAAAAATGAAGGCACTTATTATTAAATTTTAGTGGGAAGCTAGTCATTGGGGCATTTATATCATTAGCCAGTATTTACTGAGTTGCATGGGTTTTATTTCTCTGATTGATTTTAACTGAATTAATACTTCTGTTCACTTGTGGTGTGTGTACTTTTAACGGATCCATGTCTGTTTATTCTCTGAACTATTTAACTACCATGCTAGCATAAACTAGCTAGTAGCTAACATGGGTTTTGGTGTGTTTTCCTGTAGTTCATTGTCCTAAAACTTGAGTATATTAGGTAGCAGTACAGTGAATGAATCTTTTGCTCACTTTTAGTCTGTGTTTTTTTTTCTATGGATCGGTGTCCTTTTATTTGTTGCTCTGTTTTAGCTAGTGTGTTGTTGTTCATCTACCGGATAATGATGCGTGTTTCAAATTTCTGTGTCTTTTATGCATTTTATTCCTCCTCAAAATTTATAAGACCATTATTTTGTGCCAGATGTTCACTAATGGCTCAATCATTAGCATTTTCAAATTATTTGTTATTTCTATGAAAATAATTTGAAAGAGTTTTCCTGGTCAAAACTGCAGTTTCAGTGTTCATGTACGACCAATGGAGAAAAAAGTGTGTATTTGCAATAGTCTGTGTATTAGGGGACATGGTGTTGGGATTTTTGGTGAAAACATCGTCACTATGATGAAGATATCAACTGACTAAAACATGTTTGCTGTGGAAAATCTCCATGAAACAAACACTTAATGTGCTAAAGGGCTTCATGTGCTTCATATTTTGTTCTACTTCTAGAAAAAAATGCAAACTCATTTTGAGCAGAACCGAGCTGAAGGGGTTGAAGGTCTGTGTGGAGGCGCTGTACTGAAATGGCTGTTGAATGACTCTGTCACAGGAATTTTTTAAACTTTTTTTGGTGACTTGCACTGATATGTGGTGGCCTGAATGGCTTTTTCTGGGTAAAAAGACAATTTGACGGTCTGGAGGATGGCAGACGGTGTGTGTGACGTCTGAGTGAAGTGTTAAAGACTCTGGGCTGCGGTTAAAAGCCTCTCGTCGCGCTTTTCTGCTCACCCCATTGGAATTGTTTCACCGATCGTTGTCATTTTGGTTTGCGTCCATCTTGGAGCGGTGCCAGAAAAAAAAAAAAAAAGCTATAATCACAAAACGCGGTCACTTCACGGTCGCATAACAATGAAAACCTAACACACTCGGTTTGATCTAGAGCTTGGAGTGACTAGTGACACGTTTACAGGCCTGAATGCCTTTTCATCTTGAGATCTGAGTCCTGAAAAGAGAAAAAAAAATGTGGCTGGAGAAGAAAAGACAGAGATAGGGAGGGAGAGAGGGTGAAAGAGTGCCACCTCAGCCTTCTCAGAACATGCCTGAAGCCTGTAATCAAAAGCATTTTTCAGCACTTCAGCCAAAATGGGATTATTAGAAGGACTTCGAAGTGAATAAGGGAGTGCAAAGAGTGAGTGAAGAGTCCAACAAGTCAAGTGCAAAAAACTGTTTATAACCCAGAGTGTTCTTTAGCTCGTCTTGATAATTCAAGCATCCAATATTTAAGTAAAGAATAAAATAATTGGGGAAGTGATGTTATAGGGAAATAATAAACGACATTGTGGTGTGATGTGGCCTGATGTGAAGCGGATTTACTGTTCCCATAATAAAGTTGATTATTATACAATAACAGCATTTATACCTTGTATACCGCAGCAATTTGCCAGCGATTACAATTTTAAAGTTATTAATAAACAATATATTTTACTTTTTAACTGTTTAATGTTATGTTCAGTGTTGTGGCACATCCACAAAACAACTTATCAATTAAATTAGAAATAACTATAAACAGTTGTTCTCTGACCAGCATCTCTTTTTTATTTTCTAGGTAAGAAGTTAAGACAAAAAAAAATTGCAGCTTGCCATGCTACTGAGAACTGGAAAATGAAATAACACCTTCTGACCAATCAGACTCAAGAATCCAACAGCGCCCTTGTCTCTTAAAAACTAACACCTGACACTGACTCTACATGCACTGTATATATAATATTATTTCTTTTTTTGTCTGATTATAAAAATGTCATTCTGAGGGCAGCATGTTGTCTGTGTGGATTTCCTCCAATTTTGTCCCGAAAACATGCCGGAAGGTGAACTGGCTGCTCTAAATTGCCCCTAGGCATGAATGTGTGTGTGTGTGTGTGTGAGAGATGCTCAGTGAGGAGTGATATCTTGTCCAGAGTGTATTGCTGCAGGGTTTCCAAGATAGTTTGGAACCTTTAGATAGGTTTCCTGACCCTAAATAAGATAAAGCCAATGTCAGTGAATTAATGAATGAATGTAATTTTAGACAGGACTTGGAGGACTTCTGACAGGATTTATCAGGACTATTAACATGATTGTCAATTTTTTTAATCTCAAACAGCAGAAACAACAAAATAGATATAAAATGCACACATGACTACTGTTAGTTTCACTATTATTATTTACTGATCAACAGTTTGAATATCATCCATACTAGGGATATAATCAAATGTGAATACATTATTCAGCATGAACAGATACTAATACAGATAGGATTTTTTTTTTATTATATTTTTTAGAAGGCTTTGCCAGAAAGGTTCAGAGAACATCTGATTGAAACTAGAGGTCTCTATCAGGTCCTGTGGGACACAACAAAGTAGTTGTGTGGGTGGGAGGTTTTTACTTCCATGCAGGCATGAGCGAGTGGTCAGATATGAAGCTCAAGGAGCAAACAAAATACATTCATTAGGCAATATTCATTTATTCATCTCTAGTTTAAATTATGCTATTAGATTGTGAAATTGCAAGTTTAAATCCCAATGATGCCACAGCCATTCGTGCCCGGTAATCCAAGAGAGCAAACCTGGCCATTCTCTCTGGGTGGGAGGGATGGCATACTCTCTCCCCTGTCAATCATAGCAACATTAGCCAATCATGGCTGTCTGTGATCTCCTGCATGTGGAAGGGGGTGGATAGCGCTTTCCCCCCAGTAACATAGCATAAGCAGCAGTTTGAAAAGATGTGGTTGGCTTTCTTCACATGTCTTGGAGAAAGCATGTGATAGACTTTGCCCTCCCTGGATGGTAGCTGTTGTATAATTGGGCAGAATTAAGTGGTGGGTGGGAGAAAATCAGGTGAAAAATTACCCCCCACACACCTCTAAAAATATGTAGAACCAACTAATTTAATTAAAAAATCAAATTAAAAATTAATATAAAATAATTAAATTAATTAAAAAATAAAAATATGCCCAAACAGGTGCAAACAAAAATAATAACTAGAAGAGCTGTATTTAAAAAAAAAAAGAAAAAAAAAAGAAAAAATAGAACAGTTTTGTGCACATTTCTAGTTGAGACCAATTATGAACTGGAATGATGTAGCTGAGGTTGAGGAACTGTCAGAGCAAGAATTCATGCACCATGCCAACAGTGGAGGCATTTTTACCTTCTTCTTCTTTTTTTTTTTTTTTTCAGTGTTTCAAAGGTTTCTGTTGACATAGTGGTGGGTTTAATTTTAATAAAAAAAAAAAAAAATCAGGTTTAGGCCATGCCCACTTCAGGTTTAATCCGAATACAGATACAGATATCTGCCGTTCTAAACCGATACAGATATAAAAAGTACACACGGCTGCCCAAGACAACGTAGCTGCACCAGTGTATTCACACACGTTCACTGTCTGTGAATGATTAGTGCCCCCTAGAGCCCAAAATTGTGTTTAAAAATAACATCACGCTCAAGAGTACGGTTTTCCCACAGAACATTTAAACGGACATTATCTCTGCTTCATCAGTGTTATTTTCCACTGAAGCTGATAAGCTTGTGGATCGGCCAATTTTATCCTCCATCTTATCTCACTCTCACTCGCTTTCCTCTCCTCTCTTGAGAATGTTTATATAAATTGCTTGTGCTGTGCATGAGGCCGCTCTGTGTGTACCACACTTTTATTTGTCCTCCAGAGATAGTTTAAAGAAAGTATACTGTATGTGCATGACACAGTGACTGTGTGGGAGCGTGATTAACTAGACAGCTTATCAATCTCTGTCCTGTGTGTGTGTGTGTGTGTGTGTGTGTGCGTGTGCGTGTTTGTGGTGATATGATCATCCTTAGTCCTTTCTCCTTCCCTCTCCTTGGGTCTTTGTGTTTTCTCCTCTTGCTGGCAAGGGGCCTTGCCATTCCCGTTAGACCCTGACCACACACATGCACACACACACACACACACACACACACACACACACACACACACACACACACACACACACACAGGCTATATATCTCTCTCCTTGCGCTCTCACTAATCACAAGGATTTTATTTGCATGCCTTTTTATTAGCACTCCCAAGGATACAAGGATATGACACCCACACTCACACACACACACACACACACACGCACACACACACACACACACATACAATGTCCCACACATGTGCACACGGTACAGCGATCAGTTACCACTTTAGATAATCATGCTTACACACACACACTGTATCCCATATCGACAGACTGTGTGCATCCTTATTTTTTTATTAGCACCTTAGCGAGCACTACTAAACGAGCAAAATTCTCTTCCTTCACCGTCCATTCATCTCCGTGGCAACCGCACTGGTGTGAGCGAGGGGAATGTAGAGCTCTCGGATCTGGCTGCATGCATGAATTGTGTGTGTGTGTGTGTGTGTGTGTGTGTGTGTGTGTTGTAAACATTAGGTATACAGCCAAACTAGTTTACTGTCAATGATAATGTACAACATGCCAGAAGCTTACAGCAGCACACTTGTTCATAGTTCCCTATAAGGCTTTTATCCCCCAGTCGAATGCCCTACAGAAGCTGTGTACCCTAAGACTTGTTTCCTCTATAACATATAAAAGTTGTGTGCCCTATACTGTAAATGCTCTAACCTCTACTTAGGATTGCATCTCCTATAAGTGTCAAGTGCTTTATCAGGGCTGTGACCTCTATATGGGTCACATATAATACTTTTGTGTATAAGGGCTGGGTGCTCTATACTTTCAGAAATAAAGATACCAAACTGTACTTTTTCTGGTTCCTGACATGGTATCATCAAGTGCCATCTTGATACCTTTAAAAATAATCTAAGCCACATAATTGGACTTTAAGGATCAATACAATACCTTAAAAGTACATCACTATTGTGCACCTTCTTAGGTGAAAGATAAAAAATAAAGGTACACAGCATTTACCCTTGATGGTATGACCTCAGTGACAAGGAAAATACAGTTCTGGTACTTTTATTTCTGACAGTGTGCCGTATAAGATTATAAGACTGAGTTGTGTCCCCTATAAAAGTCAAGCGCTTTATAAGGCTTGTGTTCCTTTAAAGTTTGGGTGCCCTATAATGCACAGAGAACAAAGAACAAAGGTGATGTCTTCTACATGGGTTGAGTGCCCTATGATAGTTCTGTCCTCTATAAGGATCCTGTGCCCCTCGGGTTGTGTGCCCTGTAAGTGTCGAGTGCTTTATCAGGGTTGTGTCTCTTTTAAGGGTTGTGTTCTCTATAAGGACTATAAGGACTAAGTGCCGTATAATAGATTTTACCTCTATAAGGATCTTGTGCCCTATGGATAAGGGGCATATGTCCTATAAGTCTTGTTTCCCCTTACCTTATATCCTCTAAAAGTGCCAAGTGCTAAATCAAGTCTGTGACCTTTAACGATTGTGGCCTTTATAAGGATTGTGTGCACTTTAAACGTGGTCCTCTAAAAAGGTTGTGACCTATAATACTTCTGTCCTGTATAAAGGTCCTGAACCCTATGTATAAGGGCTGTGTTAGGGTTCTGGGCTTTATATCGTTTGCATCCAATTTGTAAATTTGTAGAGTTGGGTCTGGAATTTGGCTTCATGCTTAACAGGTGTAGCTCAGCTGACGGCTCTATATAACAGGGTTCGACAAACAGTGCTTGGACCCCAGTGATTGCTGCTTTTGGCAAATTAGTTCCTATGCCTTTTGTCACATTTTCTCTTTACCCATACCACAAGGGTTACACATCAGAAAAAAGGAGACACAATTTTAACTACACAGATTGCTATAAAACTCTCTCTCTCTTCCTCTCTCTCTTTCTCTCTCTCTCAGCCTGATTCGCCTCCATTAGCCATTAGTGTCTCAAATGATGCTTTCGCCCGCTCTCATTCGGCTGAATCACTGTGAATCATAGCCTTTTACTTCACTTCTTGTTAGGCCCGTATTTTCCCCTTCTCTCTCGCATGCTCATTCCCTCCCTCCCTCCTCCTAGCTCCTTTAATGAGGAGACTCTGATGCTGAACACTGACTTCCCTACAATAAAAGGGTGAGTGTCTCGCTCACTCAGGCCCTCCATCCATCACTCTGTCCCTGCCTGAAGAAGTGTGCAAGCATGCACACACACACACGCGCGCTACACTAGGCGCTCTCATAAGTCATCTGCTTTTGAGGAAGACTGGATTGAAGATTGTTGGAAGTTTAGTTTAGTGTGATATTCTTCCTGCTTTTTTTTCATAAATAGATTTTGCACATCAAATCTGTTAAATCAACATTGCTTTTATGGCAATCTTGGCACTCTTACAGTAAATAATTATACAAAAATCTTGACATGTTGAGTTTTTTTTTAAACATTTTGGTTATAACATATCAATCAACCTGCATGAGTGGGATTTGTTAGCTATAACCCAGCCAGGAAATGACTGCTTGTGACCAAATATGAAATATTTAAACATATGGACAATCTGGGGGACGTATTGTATGCAGTAAGCTACATGTATATGAAACGTGACTTAAAAACCCCATACCTAATTTATTCAAAAATATTTCAACCTATCTTCTATGCATATTTTTTATTGTCAGACCAACTTTTCAACATCAGACAAGTGGAATTTTGCCATATTCAGGCCATGTAGACCTTGGATCTGTGCTTTCTTGTTCAAATTTTAAAATTTGTATACATTAAGTTGCTATCTTGCTAACTTGCTATCATTAAGTTAAAGAAACAGCTGAAAATGAGACTTCAAACATTTCGATTTATATAAGGTACCTGCAATCACTGTCCTCTTTCATTGGAACACCTGTACCCTTGCTCATTCATGCAATTATCTAATCACCAAATCATTTGGCAGCTGTACAATGCATAAAATCATGTAGATACAGGTCAAGAGCTTCAGTTAATGTTCACAAATCATCAGCTCAAACAGCAGGGGAAAATGTGATCTCAATGACTTTGACTGTGGCATGGTTGTTGGGGCCAGTTTGAGTATTTCAGAAACTGCTGGTCTCCTGTGATTTTTGCACACAAGCAGAATGGTGTAAAAACCAAAAAGATTTCAGTACACAGCAGTTCTGTGGGCAGAATTTCCTTGTTGGTGATAGAGGTCAGCGGAGAATGGACAGACTGGTTCGAGCTGACAAGAAGGCTATGGTAACTCAAATAACCACTCTTTTCAACAATGGTGAGCAGAAAAACATTGCACCTCAAGACAGATGAGCTGCAGCAGAAGAGCACATCAGGTTCCACTCCTGTCAGCTAAGGCCAGGAATCTTTGGCTATAGTGTGCACAGCCTCACTGAAACTGGATAGGTGAAGATTGAAAAAGTGTGTTCTGGCCTTCGCAAATTGTCAACTGCCCAGTTTTGATGAACCTGTCGCACATGATTGGCACATAATTTCATGAACGTCTGGGTTTCCAAGTAGATAGTGAGTGTATGTTAGTATCATGTTGATGCATTTGGTGTGCATGGTGCATTTCAACTAAAATTCTAACTCACACAAGAGACTGAACCACATTAGTTCCTTTGTGGTGTGTGTAGGGGTGTGAGAGGAGTAGATGAATACTAGATCCTCACTATTTTTCACACCTGAAGTCTCTTCTCTTACTGAAAGAGTCTTTGCAACTCCAGTTAAAAAAAAAAATAAAAAAATAAAAAAATAAAAAAAAAATAAAAAAATAGAATAGATGAGAAATAAGTTGTATTGATTGGAGCATAGACAGGAATAAGATTAAACAGGTTCTATTGATCTCAGTATGTGTAACACAGAGGAAAATAATCAGTGTTTCAGAAATCCGCCATGACCTCTGTAGTGTGTATGTGTGTGTGTGTGTGTGTGTGTGTGTGTGTGTGTGGCTCCTTTGCTGTCTAAAATTGGTGCATTGCATGTGTCATGTGACACAGCTAGAGGCATTTCAAGATAAATGTTTCTTGAACTGCAGTGTATGTGCATGTGCACACGTGTGTGAGCGTGTCTTGTTATATTTGTCTGTTGACCAATCTGTCAATCTGTCTGGATGTTGCAATATCAATATTTTTTTTTTACAGATTGCAATATTTTACAGATGATGTGATAGATAGATAGATAGATAGATAGATGTGAGTGCAGAATTGTTTCTCTGCTTTAGTCTTTTCTTCTATCTCTCTTCTTTGTCTGTCTCTCACTTTGTCTCTATCACTTTGTTTCTCTATCTGTCTTTTTATCTCTTTTTTTCTTTCTTGTCTTCTTCTGGCACTATCTGTCTCTCTCTCTCTCTCTCTCTCTTGTGTCTGCTGCCACCTCCATTCATTTCACTTCAGCTGTATCAGTGTAACCACACACACACACACACACATACACACACACGCACACACACCTTTCTCCTCATCTCCCGAATGTCAGCGTGTCCTCTCCTCCCGTTTCTGTAATGGGCTTGTCTCCATCACCAAAGCTATTCTTTTGCGGTAGTGTCTCAGTGCGTGTGTGCACATCCGCACACACACACACACACACGAACAAACTGTTCTGATAACGGTAGGGGGAGGTGAGCGAGGGATTAAAGGTGGTCTTCCTTGATAAGGCTGCTGCCTAAATCAAACCGCACTTCCTTCCCAGCGGATAATGAGGCCAATGATCAGGGTGTATGTGTGTGTGTGTGTGTATGTGTGTGCGAATGTGTGTGTCTGTGAGAACATGTGTGTGTGTGTGTGTGTGTGTGTGTGGGCTTGACCATGAATAATGAAATGTCTTGGTGAGCCTTTGATTACCTAAGAAAGAACAAAAGAGAGAAGAATCAAAGGAGAAAAATGGCAACATAAAAGAGAGACATTATAAGAAAGAAATACAGAGATAGAGACACCCACACACACGCAAACACAGGTGGACAGACAAAGAGACAGACAGGCTTACAGGAGGGCAGACAGACAGCTGGGCACATGGGTACTAAGAGAGACAGTGAGGTGGGCAGACAGACAGTTCGGGGGTCATATGGATGGACATATGGAGACAACCTGGAGAGTAGGTGGAAGTAGCGAAGAGAGAGACAGCAAGTTAGTAGATAGGTGCACACAGACTGACAGAAAGATAGCCATGTAGACAACAGGGTAGCCATGTGGGTGCCCGTCTGGACAGATGGACAGACAGACAGGCGATGAGTGCGCAGGCAGACAGACAATCACACCAACAGACAGAAAGAAATACAGATAGTTAGAATGGCAGGGTGGTTGGATGGGCTGACGGGTGGTAATGAGTATGAGTGGGTGAACAGATGGACAGACAGACAAATAGGCAAGCAAACAAACAGAAAAACAGGCCAGAAATCAGATGCACAGCAGACAGGTGGGCAGGCAAATGGGCAGGCAGACAGACAGACAGATGGACATGGTTGGGTGGGCAGACAGGTAGGTGTGAGGATGAGTGAGTAAACATAGGGAAAGACAGACAAACAGGCAGACAAACAAACAGGAGAGCAGGTCAGAAATCAGATGTATAGCTAGACAGACAGGTGGACAAATGGGCAGGTAGACAGACAAACACACAGACAGGCAGACAGACAGGTTGGTTTTCTGGGTGGGCAGATAGACAAACCAACAAACAGTTGAGCAGACCTATTTGGATAGGCAAATGGTAAGAGGACAGGTGGACAGATGCACAGACAGACCAGAGGGCCAGTGGACAGACAGATGCACAGACAGACATACGGGGGTTTGGCGGACTATTGATAAAAGAGTTATCATAATAAAGGGCATTGTACTGAGACAGGTAGTAAGACAGAGAGAGGGAGAGAGACAGGGACTCCCAGGCATCAGCGCTGCTGTGTTGATATAGATGTGAAGTGATACAGGGGGACATATTGTCCCTGCCACTGTGGAATAAATATACAAAATGGAAAGCGTGTGCACTATAGTCATTCTTTCTCCTAGTACCACTCCATCACTTTCTGCTTTCTCTCTTTGACAGACTCACTCTGTCTGCTTCTCACCGTTTGTCTACATTTCTCTCTGTCTCTCTCTCTGTCTCTCTGTCTGTCTCTCTCTCTCTCTGTCCATCCTGTGGAGTGTGTCTAATCTCATATGGATGTTAAGTCCTTTTTCCCCTGAGAGCACAAACACGCCGAGTCAGGAGAAATGAAAAGTCAGCGAGGACTCTGCTTTGGCACACACCACTCACCTTCACACGACCACGAAGCAGGCATACAGCCATCTGTCTGTCTATCTGTCTCTCTCTCTCTTGTGATCTATCCATCTCTCTTGCTTACTCTTTTTCTCTCTCACGCTCTCTCTCTCTATCTGTCTCTCCATGACTCAGTGTACAACACTCCTAACAGGACATATGGTACGTTCAAACAGGGTCGTGTATTCACCATGTTTACTAGAAGTTTCCATATGAACAGCCCACTCATGGTATTCAACACTTGTCAAAAAGTCAAAATTTTCAGAAAGCTCTGAGTTCACAGATTGTGAGAGAATCATATTTGTAATTGTGTTGGAGCTGTTGATACTAGGTTTAATCACAGTGTAATTTTAATCAAGCATAATTTTAGAGATTTCTTAGTTTCCCAATAAATCTAAGAAACAAGTTAATGATCCCAACAATTTCCGATGAGATTCTGCCTTCACATTGTTTGCATAAAATACTTACTAAGCTAAATCATTCATTGCAATCATTAGATTGTTTATAGTGGCTGTCCCTATACACTGGTTGCCTTGCAATAGTTCTCCCATGACTTTGACCCCTTGATGAGTTGACATACAATACACTTGCAGTTTATGTTGAATGCACAAATTTGTGAGTTCAATTTGAAAGCAACAATAGATTAGGTTTAATGCTGCTTCACAGCTGTGCTGGGTACTTGGTCAGGGAAATTTGTAAAAATTCAAAGTGAGAGTTGGGCTAGTTAAGTGCAGTAGTCTTTCTTTGCTCATTTCTCTTCGCAACTACAGGCATTTTTATGATACTGTGTTCCCAATTTGGCAATCGGTGGTCTCCAGTTGTGCCTGACTCTGATTAGTCCAGTCTTTGATTAATGTGATTCCTTTGTGCCTGATGACCTGGGTGAGGCTGTGATCACTATCCAAGAATCTGTACCTGGTGCTGTACCTTGTGCGGGACCCATGAAGGAGACCTAGCTACACCAATCTGGCCTGTGGTCAGTTTAGCTCCTTTGCACCTGCTGGACGCTGCAATGATCACTATCCAATAATCTGTACCTGGTGCTGTACCTCCTGTGATACCCATGACAGAGCCTGCTGACTTGGTGCAGCATTAGTCAGTATCTAAGAATCTGTGAAATGACAGAGGCCTGGTCACACCAGTCTGAAGAATAAATGGCTGGTTGAAGTCCACTTTACCAATTCTTGAAGCCTTCTACTTTCTTTCGCTTTTGGCTTGAGGAGACCTTGTGCAATCCCTACCAGCCAGGGATGTTTTGGTCTTGATGCTGTACTCCACTGTTGACTGCCCAGATGGATACCCTAAAGATTGCACTTCAAAAAACATTTTATGCCCAAGACTCACCCATAATTGTGTAATTCCATAATCTGTTATTTCTACACAAATATTGTATAAAAAATTGTACTGATTTGAAATTAAGCTGACAACTCTTAGACCAGCTTTTCTTGTTTGTATCTCTGGACAGTTTGCTCAAGTGGAGAGAACAGGCAAGTTTGTATTATTACTTCTCTATCTCTCCAATGCCTCAGTTGGCTGTTTTTGTATTCCCCTGGGATGTTCTGCTCTGTGAAGGTGTATAATCCTTACAAGGTCTCCAGAATCTTGGAGTTTAAATTTGTGGTATCATGGAAGTTGTCTAGCTGAAATTTGAGCAGCTGGGGGTTATCAAGATTTCATGCCCCAGGGCCGACCACACCAGTAACAAAACCAAGAGCAAATATAACTAGTGGCAGTTTCTGAGGAGACGTCCTCTGGCAGGTGGTGTAGTGATGGGAGATGTGTTAGGTCCACTGGAAACCTAGTGTGAAGAGGGATCTGCAGATAATAATTGTGAGAGGGGAACATGAGGGATGCAAAGGTTTTAGTGCGGGTGCTGAGGGGCAGGTTTGTGGAATATTCAATTCAATTCAGTTCAGTTTTATTTGTATAGCACTATTAACAATGGACATTGTCACAAAGCAGCTTTATAGAAATATATAAATTCAGGATATAAATTTTAATTGTATTAATTTATCCCTAACGAGTAAGCCAGAGGCAACAATGGCAAGGAAAAAGTTCCTGAGACGATATGAGGAAGAAACCTTGAGATGAACCAGACTCAAAAGGGAACCTATTCTCATCTGGTTGACACGGGATAGTGCAATTATAAATAATTCCCTTTTATCTATATCTCCCTTTTAACTATATACTATATATTCAAAAAATGCAATTATGTAACCACGAAAGTGGTTATAGTTTTCAGATGAGTCTATTTTGTTGAAGTTGTCAACTGATGAAGACTTGAGTGCATAACTGTTCATGGGAATTGCAGTGCAAAAGCTATCATATCAATTGTAGTATTGAGCCATATCATATCATATTGACCATTCATATCAATTGAAATCCAAAGCCAACTTCATGGTTTCTAAGTGGTACCATTCTCATTAATCTCATGTAACTTTAGGCTGTCCGTGTGGGGCCATCCTCAGCAGCTGCAAGTGGTTTCCAAATGATGAGAAATCCAACCAGAAATAGAGCATCAGGATGGATCAGGCAGGTCTAGAGAGCAGAAGAGGTCAGGGTCACTGGCATCTCAGGAGTAGTATGTGCTGCTTGACAGAGAGAGAGAGAGAGAGAGAGAGAGAGAGAGAGAGAATATACATGTACTAGGTGGCTGGCTTTTCACTGCATGCTAGAAACCATATTTCACCATGGGGAAAAAGTCAAAAGTGAAAGTTGGCTAGTTAAATACTTTTGTTTTCCCAGTCTTCTATCCATATACTGGTTTATCGACCTGCAGTCACCTGGGAGCTGTTAGGGCATTCAGTGGCCTTCTAGCCATTTGTGATTCTTCTTATCCCTGCTTGTGATTTATGGTCTTGCATTTGTGAGTGCAGCAGTCACAGTGAGTGGTGCAGTACTCATTATTAAGGCCACTCCAAGGATTCCCATTTCTATCCAGAAGAGGAGGGCCTTCCCTGTTGATTACTGGTTCCTCCCAAGGTTTCTACCTTAGGGAGTTTTCTCTCTTCTCACCACTGCGGCTTGCTCATCGGTGTCTTTAAAGCATGTTTGAACAATATATAGTATATTGCAAAAAAGCACAATAAAAAATTCTCTGCTATACTGCTAATGTTCATGACCTTACTCTGTTTATGCACATCCTATATTACCATATTCCATCTAAAATATGATTTTCCATATTCAAAGATATTCTAATACATGTTTTTATGCAAATGTTGAATTTGTGAATTATGTGAATTATACCTTAAAGGAACCAGAAACACACACACACACAGATAGTAATAGATAATAGTTGTCATGTAGATAAAGAAATGTTGAGATGGTATAGGGAGAGAAGACAGGAGTGTGTATGCTGAGAGGACAGGAGTGTGAATGTATGGACGGTGGGTGTAGAGTAATGTGTCCTCACTTGAGGTGGTGATGAGTCCATATATCTCTGTTTATCGTGTCGAAGGCCTCCTTCCCTGCAGCTACAAAACCAATTCTCCTGCTGCAGAGCAGAGGAACACACACAAACCTAGACACACACACACACACACACACGCACAGCATTACCTGAGAGGCTGTGGATCTTTCTGAGCTCAGTCGAGTGTGTCTTTGTGCTCTTTCTCCTCCAAGTTTACAAATGAAATGAATTTCTTTGGGTTTGAAAATGAATAGGCAATGGTCACTGATGGATGTGTGTGTGCTCATGTTCCCATTTCCCCATTTCATATCGGTTTATGAAAAAACATTTTTTATTGCATGTGTCACATCCACGCTGATTTCATCCTTGTTGATCCTTTAGACCAGTCTGTCCTTTTTGCGCTCCTCTTTCCTTATATGGTCATCTTTTCCTGTCCACATTCATCCTTACCCTTTTTGTTGATTGGTTGCACCTAATCCTTGTTGTCCTCTATTTTCCCATCGTGTATTAAACCTGATCTCTCTGTCTGGCTTTAGATGATGGATTATCTGTTTAGTATGACCTGAGACTTGGCCGGAAAGATGTGTTCAATCTCAATAAATAAATAGTGAACCCAATAATTGGCTGGAACCAGGATGCATATGAGGAGAGTGTTTATTTACATATGTTCTCAGAGAAATAGACAGACAGGACGGGGTCAAAACCAGCATAAAATTAACACCAGAGATGGAAAAGAGATGGAAATCCTGTGTAAGGCTTATACAGGAAACCAGTAGGGTTTAAAACACAGACTACTGAGAAGTAACAAGAAACATGCCATGACAATAGGTTAACAAGACCAGGAAACAGTGACCATATAAGGAAAGTGAGACAGTCTAAATACCATGGTGCTTCATAATGTTCACTAGCTTGTAGGGAACACATCTTAGGTTACCATTTATATCGCCTATTCCTGAGTCATTAGCTTTATATGACAAATTCATTTTTAGTGTTTTTCTTTGTTTACACACACACACACACACACACACACACATATATATATATATATATATATATATATATATATATATATATATATATATATTCAACAATACTTATACCATTACTGGTACCAAAATAATCTAAGTAATCATCCATACCTTATCCATTTTCCATACCGCTTATCCTTCACAGGGTCGCGGGGGAGCCTGGAGCGGAACCCCCAACCCCAGAGGTGCGAGGCAAACATGCTAACCACTAAGTCACTGTGCCCCCTAAGTAACCATACTTACAATCAATCAGGAGCATCACAGACCATTTTATTTAGCTTTGTTTATGTGGGTTGCTAGCAAAGATCTCTTTGTGCTGAGTTTTATGTTTAAAATGTTATGGCATTTAAACAGCATCTTTCATAGAGACTCATGAGCAACATGTAGACACTGACAAAAGAGCATTCACATCTCAGTGCTCATTGCTTGCAGAAGTGAAGTGCTCTCACGCTCAAGAGTTTCTCTGCAGGTTAGCCGCACTTGCGGTCTCTATTAAAGATACTGTTTACACACCATAATATATCACCATAAGATTTATCAGGTTATTTGTATTAGAGGAAAAAATACAATTCCTCCTCTTGATATTTTCACAAGCACAGTTTACTGTCTGCTTTGTTTTGATTGCCGACATATATTTATGAATGATTATGAGTACATGAGCATGGTATCAAACTGATACCCCATACAAGTATCGGCTGGTATTGAATATTATTACTATTCATTATTATTCTGACAAAAGGTCCCTGGAGGACTAGTGGTTAGGCCACAGCATTTTCACTACCATAGCTGGGTTCGATTCCCGGCTGAAACAGTGCACTCTCAGTGCCGGTCCCAAGCCCGGATAAAATTGGGGAGGGTTGTGTCAGGAATGGCATCCGGCATAAAAACTGTGCCAAAATCAAATATGCAGACCAATGATCCGCTGTGGTGACCCCTAATGGTAGCAGCCGAAAGAGGAACAACAACAACAACAACATTATGATTCTGACAAACCTTTTAGTGTCATCTCTTTTAATTTCGTTTAGTGACATTAATGTTGGTAATGTATCTAAAGGATGTAACTGTCAAAACTAAAAAGACTTTTGTGTGTAAATTTGTGAACAGGAAGTGATGAACTGGCTTTCTCACCCCCAATTTTCACTTTTTCCTCTCACCTAATATATCAGAAGTAGGACATAACACACATATAACACACATCACACAATTATAAACTGAGCCAAACAACCAACAAGTGTGAGTGTGTTAGTGTACACTAGCTCATATGTATAGCGCCAGTGTGAACAGTGCAGATGTGCTCTAGCCACCTTATCCACGTCAACGCACGCACACACACACACACACACACACACACCCACACACATCATCATCATCATCATCATCATCATCACCATCATCAGCCTGATCAGGTGTCTGAAACTTCAGCGCCTGTTTGACAGCTGCTTTTGTCAGTGTCAGACAGGAGAGAGCTCATTAGTGATTTCTTCTCCACATTTCACTCTGTGTGTGTGTATGTGCGCGTGTGTGTGCGTGTGTGTACAATTGTCACACATGTAAGTGTCAGTTGTCATATATTCTATCTTTGTATCATGTTTTGTGTGTGAGAGAGTGGAGGAGGTTTGAGTTGTTCAGGAGGAATAAAGGGATTGAAGGAAGTTTCACTACAAGTCAATATGAAGATCTTCAGACTGAACACCTTTATCCAGGTGGGAGTGGTCTCTTCCAGTATGACTCCGCCCCTACCCACCGAGCAAAAGGACATACTGAATGGTTTAATGAGGATGAAAATTATGTAAATCACATGATACAGCCTTTATACTCACTAGGTTTCAGCCTTATTGAACACCTATACAAGATTCTGGAGTGTTTATGTGTGTGTGTGTGTGTGTGTGTGTGTGTGTACAGTGTATATGTTTGTGTGAGTGAGAGAGAGAGAGAATCCTATTCCTGGTGGCAGTTGGAGGATTTCCCACAATTCCTTAGGGCCAGTGAATGCAGATGGAATCTGGTGTGCTGCAATATTAATAACACTTTATCAAAAATGATCAACTGCAAGACCATCTGCTCCACACACACACACACACACACACACACACACACACACATTACACGAGAACCTCACAGGGATTTTCTCTCTCTCTCTCTCTCTCTCTCTCTCTCTCCCTCTCTCTCTCTATCACACACACACACACACACACACACACACACACACACCCTTCTGACACCAAAGTGAGTATGTGAAAAGTTCACTCACCAATTGATTGCAGTGTGTGAGTCAGATAAAAGATCAATGGAGTTGTGTCTTTACATTTTTACTGAACTTCACAAAGTTTCTAAAACTTTGGAGCCTTTGATCTGCAGTGAGTTTTCACTGTCACCTAGAGAACGACTTACAACGTACGCGCGCGCGTGTGTGTGTGTCTGTGTGTGTGTGTGAGAGAGAGATACCATAGTGAAATAAGTTGTGTCATTTTGTTGCGTATCTGAGTGTTTGGATGTGTATTCAAGAGTTGTAGTCTGTTTAACAGAATAGTCAAGCGCACGTGTGTGTGTGTGTGTGTGTGTGTGTGTCTATGGGCATGCATCCAACACCAAAACTGGTTAGTGTATGTGTGTCCAGCACCATTACTGAGCTAATTATTGTTTACCCATCTGTCAAGTTTTCTCTGCAGTCTATATTTGCAGCATGTCTATGCATGTGTGTGTGTGAGTGTGTGTGTGTGTTTGTGTTTGTGTGTGCACGTACACTCAAGAGTCCCAGATTGTAACACATTCTGTAAGTGGAGAGCAGAACTGAAGAGTGCTTGGTGAAATCCCCTGGATCTGTCCTCTAGTGTGTGTCTGAGTTGGACTGAATGAGTCAAGTGCTCAAGATGCCCCAACTGCTCATGGGTAATCCCACCCAACTCAATAATTACAGTATACAGAGAGGCAGGTGTGTTCTCATCTACACGTGTTGACAGGAAAGTGTGAAATGCTGTGGATTTCCATCATCTGCTGTTCTGTTGAAGACACATCTTCAGCAGAGCGCCAGGCAAACTCTCTTTTTTGATGACATCATCATAACAGGCCTGGACAATCACATGACCTGAGCATCATGGAGAATGTGGAACACACATTTATTATTCATTCCAAACAATGTTTTCTATTAGCATGACCTTGCCAACAAGCTGCTTGACCCCACCTACTTCTTCACATGCACTTTACCCTGACTCCACCCACTTTAACTTACCTGACCTCATTTACTATATCTGACTCACCCACAGCATCCATCAATCCAGTATGACTTAATGCCAAACACAGCTCCATCCATCAAATGTGACTTCATCCATCCTTCCTACCTGATCCGACCATAAAGCATATGACTTATTCCGCCAATATAAAGCCACCCCAAAAACACACAGCCTCTACTGATCCAATATGACACCATGCCAAAAATACAGCTCCTCCCATCAGCTGTGACTCCATCCATCCAGTCTGACCCCACCCAAAACAAATGACTTATTCCACTGACATAATACCACTCCAAAAGCATAGACTCCACAGTAACCACATTCCAGCAATATGCCACCACTCCAAAAACACAACTCCACCCATCCATTATGACCCCATGCCAAAAACACCCAGCTTCACCCATCAAATGTGATTCCATCCACTCAATCTGATTCTACCATAATATATATGACTTACTCTGCCAATATGATACCACTTCAAAAAACACAACTCCACCCATCCAAAAAGACCCCATGGTAAACAGATGACTTATTTAATCAATGATATCACTCCAAAGACACATAAATCTCCGCAATCTGACCTACCAAATCCACCTTACCCAAAAAACATAACACATAGGACTCCACCCACTCCACTTCCAAAACTCTTGACTCGATAAGTAATGAATATTATACAGCATTTAATCTATTTTTTCTCATTGATTGATTGATTGATTGACAATTCAAACGCCACAGAAATGGGTAGATGGAAGTGCTATCTGTCTGTAGGTTGGGTGTGAGATCAGTAGAGGTGTTTAGTGGCTCGCTTGCGCTCAGGGGAAATTAAACTTATCGAGGTACTGAAATGAAGTATTGAGCACATTTTCCTTCCTGTATCGCTCTTCCTCCCTCAGCACTGCAAAACACACCAAGATTGTGTCACCTTCTTCACGGTAAAAGCAGAATTGCAGCTGCTGCTCGAAAACCTTAGACACTTTTAACAACATCCCTTATTACAAATCCACTCTGAATCCACTCAAAGTCCCACATGGGTTAGAGGGAGTCGATGCAATCCTGAGGAAAATCAGTAGGAACTCTAGTGAGAGTGAGAGTGAGAGTGAGGTCATTGTGTGTGAAATAAATGAGGTTGCAATTAAAGCTACAGGTGATAACCACATCCTTCATTCAAGCCACACCCTTATACCTAACCTTCATCATTGTAAACAGAAGAAGAGACATTGTCACTAACATTGACACATGTTCCTGGGGTTTTATGAATTTTACTCATATAAGTTACTACATCATCAATAAATTGTATAAAATTAAGAAAACCTCATCTCAGATATCACGCTGTTGCCTGTTTCCAGACTCTTGTTTAGGTGACACTGTGTTGCTAGTCACAGCATTTCCCTGTTTCTTCAATCATATCTTTGCACTCAGGTGTCTCACGTACTTACTCAAGAAACCAGTGGTCACTGCGGCAGTGTGTAACTGTTTTTCCATGTCACTAGTCACACTGTTCCAGGTCATTCTGTCACAGTGTCATTGTTGTAGCTGTGTCGCTTCTCTGGCTGTCGCTAGTCACCTTGTTACAGTGGCACTTGTCACCCTGTCACAATGTTGCTGGGTGCTGTTGTCTGTTGCTATGCTTGCTGTAGCACTGTGTAGTATGTCTCCATGCTGTTAGTTGCCATGTTGTCATGTCACTTGTCAGTGAATCTCTTAGAGCCTCAACACGCAACATGGCTCCATAGCGATGTGTCACAGTGTTGCTCATCTGCTCATCTCATGTGCTGCGGTTTCTCATGTTTCCTTGCCACTTGTCGCTGTGTTGCTTGCTGCCCTGTTGCTCAAATCGTAGCTCTGTGCCGCACAGGAAGTTGCTTGTTAGTGTAAATACAGCTGCACATTTCTCATCAGTTGTGTGTGATAGCTTTCTGAATGCATGTGCAGTATGGACGACGGATATATGTACAATGACACCGTAACATTTTAAAAGTAAAAGTGATAAAGTTCAAGACAACAATGTGCAACCAATGCTAAGATCAAACTTCATTAATGGTAAGTTAGTGTGTGATGGTTTGAGGGTGAGTGTTGATGTTCCGCAGCAGTGAAGAAGCTGACAGCCCACTCACTGTAACGCAAGAAGATCAAGAAGGCATGTGTGGGTGAATCAGCTTACAGAGATAAGTGGCTGCTAGTGTATGGAGGGTCATATAAGTGAGAAGAAGTATCTCAAAGGTTATACAGTGTTTAACATGATCATTTTCCTATAACAGCACTTCAATTTGCCACGTCCATTTATAGCACAGGCGACTGCCTTAAGACTACATGGGAAAAAAATTTCATTAAAATGAAACGCAGCAATGAATTGTTTACCAAAGTGTCTATATAATTCATCAATCTTGGTGTAATTTAATATTTTAGCAAATCAAATGAGCAAATATCTTACTGCAATGTCACGCTGTTCATTCGTTAAACTCAAACTCTTTTCAGTGGACAGCGTGGCCTGTGTGAAAACCTCCTTTGAAGCCTGTGACACAAAGCTAATACACACAGTGAAGCCTGTGTGTCTCTTAATGTTTATTACACATTTGTGAAAATGGTGTTTTAATAAGACAAAAGATTAATGCTCACTGGACAACAGGCTTAAAAAAGAAAAAAAAAAGCCACGCTCGGATGCACAAGTTTCACTGGGAGTGAATGGAGCGTGTTTCTGTGAATTTTAGTTTTGCACTGAAAAAAAAAAATCTCAACCTTTATTGGACTTTATACAACAGCTAGTCCTGGTCCACTAATTTGATTGGTCAAGCTGCATTCCCAGAGTGTTTATCTTTCCTATAACCGCACTGGAACGTTTCACTGTGTGTATCACTCCGCTCATCTGTGTTCGCCACATCAAATTCCACTTCCTAGTTTGAAATGGTGACTATAGTACAGTTAGTGACATCATCAGTTGACATGGCAAATGATATGTTTCAGGAATATAACGTTTGACTTAAAATATGAAATCTCATTATATGACAATGAAAAGGCAGAAGGGATACCAATTTTACTGGAAGCACCTTTAAGTGAACAAATCAATGGGAGCTAGCTAACCAGCTAGCCGACTGGCTATAAAGTGAGTGTGGCTTCTTCTGGATCTACTTCTGCTAGTGGAGCAAAAATAAATAGAACCTTTATTCATATTGTGTCCAAAATGTCACTTACTCAATATTAATTTCTTGTTTATAGAACTGTTGTATAAAAGCAATAATCAAACAGGCATGAGTGCGGTTCATGCAATATTGCATAAGTGCACTCTTTTTTGTTCTGATTCTGGATGCACGGCTTCTCCTTATGCTTTGATTAGTAGACCTCTCAAAGGGGCGGAACCTCATAACAAGCTGCCAATCACTGAAACAGGAATGAATATGACAGACATCTCAAACTTAAACATATCAGTGCCAGTTAGACATACTTACAGTAAATAAACTGTATGTATAAACTTCTGTTAAATTATTTGCAATCATTTCTGAAATGTGTGGTTTATAAGTCTAGTTAACTAGCTGTCACTTCCTTCTTTAGCTAGCAGCTTAGCTGCTTTTTGACACGAAATAGGAGACAGTTCTGATGTCGACCTGGTTTTAGAAAAGCCTTTTGTTGCTCATATTTATGAGGAGTGACGAACAATTCAACAAACAGGCAAACCAATGCCAAAGAGTTTACTTCAAAAGTGAATGAGCAAAAAAGAAAGTTCTTTTTTTTTGATACAGTAAAATTCATTGGCTGTGTTTATTATTAGTCTTCGATTATTTGGAGCATCTGCCATATGAGTCCCTGTGAATGAGTTATTACTGTAGAAACAATAATGTGTTGGAGCACTTTAAAATAAACCTGTTGTTCATGTTCAATGAGTAACATGTAATGCGTAATGTATATCATACACCATTCCTTCACCAGCATCTCTTTTTTCTCTCTCCTCAAGTTAATAAGACAATAAAATGCAGCTTGTCATGTTATAGTAAAGAGTTAAAAACCTCCATCCTTTCCTCCGCTGAAGAAAACTTACACACTCTCACACAGGAGACTCCTTCCAAAAACATTAAATAAGCATATTTATACAGAAAACAATACTGTACCAATGATTATATGTTTCTTTTTCTTAAACAACATTCTTTTTTATCAGCTTTTATTAGGTTTAAATTATGTAGCTCTTCCACCATACAAGTCACTGTGAATGAGCTGTTACTATAGAAATGATAACGTATTATATCGTTTATGGTGTGTTAGGGTGAGGCTTTGGTTCTCTCAAATTTCTAAAGCACATTGGTCAATGGTTTATAGAATTCAAAAATAAGAACACTTCTACTTCCTTCCATCTTTCATTAAGCTACCACAAACATTTTTAGGAGAAAAACATGTTCTTTATATTTTTCATTCACATACATAGAAGATTAAAACACATAGATTTTCCCCGGCTGTTGTAGATCACACACCTCTGCTCTTCAGTGCATCTTATTCGGAAGAGTGAAACTAAATTTGATCAGCTTTGCCCTGACAGGATGACTTCAGTCTGGATAATGTCTGTCTGAAACTTAAATTGTTTTCGCACCTGCATTTTTTCCCCCAGACCCGGGCCCATTTGACCCTAGAATTCAGAAGTACATTTGTGAGTGTGAAAGCTGTTTTCGAGCATGGGAACAGTCCAGAGAACTGATCCCTGGTCCTCATGAAAACAGGTTTACTTTCAGCTGCATCAAACCTGAAGGCTATCTTCGCATGTGATTGGTTCAACTTGTCAGGTTATTTCCTGTTTCCTGTAAGGTTTGTGATTGGGGGGAAGGGTTTTATGGTCAGCTGAAGATATTGCATTCTTTATTGATATATAAAACCTCTGCGCTGCGAGCGTTTGCACTTGCACCGACCTGCATGGCTAAAAATGTTCTTAAACGAGAATGGCTCCTAGTCTGCAGATATTCCTGCACAGTGGAATGCTGTGCATCCAACAGGTGCCGTTCATCACTGGAGTGTTGGTACCAAAGGGAAAAAAAAACAGCAGAAGGATGAATCTCAACCTGCCAACCTTCAAGACAAACAATGGAGGGTAAAACAACAGCACATTTACAATGTAGATATATAGTTTACAATAGAAAAGTTTACTTTCTTTCTTCCTATTCTAGGAAAAAAGATGTTACGTGGAGCAATTATTAAGAAAATGTGCGTGTAATTTTTTCTAGTGTTTACTTTGCTAATAAACAGAAGAGCAGCAGCTTGTTCATTGTTAGCTAAGTCAAACATGCACTGATAGATTTAATTTCACATTAATGAACTCAAAACAAGAAAGCACGCTTACATTCCCAAGTGTGAAAAATCGAGAGGAGACGAGAGATTACTAGTACGAGATGAGGGGAGAGTGGGCGGGTCTTTCAGTTAATATCAGAGAGTTCAAAACACCCGCACAACTGTCAATCATTTTGCTTTGCCCATCTACCATTATTATTCAGGAAAAAAAAGAAGACATCATTTTGTGGTGCTTTTTGAATGGTAGCTCGTAACAGCATTATAATAGCTCTGATTTTAAATTGTGGAGCTCCTACACAAAATATGTAAAGGTTGCCAGGTCTAAAACTTTGTTCCTACCAATTTGCAACACAGTGACATACAAAATCATGCAATTGATCCATGATTGAGAAGGATTTCTTCTATATTAATGCAATCGTGTGATTATGAGACCCTCTACCACATGAGTCAAGAATCAGTCCTGGGTGCGAACTCAAGTGTTCAGGCCAAGTGATGTACTTCTGCACGGGATAAGCTTTTCATAAATAGTAGAACAAAATACTGTGTGACTGAGTTTTATTAGTTTAACAAAGGAAAAAGGAAAAACAATAGTGAGAAGGTGTTGTGAGAGAGAACGGTGTTGTGTGAATCATGTTACAGCTAAAACAAAGTCCTATTTGTGGAAAATATGGCTGGAGGATTCTGTAATTTTGTTTGTTCTTTTGTTTGCCCAAAAATGAGCTGTTTGCTTTGAATTATTGAGTCTGGCTGTTTCAGTGTGAAAATCAAACACTGTTCATTCTTTCATCCTTCCATCCTCCCTCTAAACAAACAGTGCATTTTATTCGTTTTTTTAAGTTACATCACAAAAATGCAGGTAATGATGGTGATGAAGAAAAAAAACTCAGATGCGTCATAATACATTTTAAAACAGTAATTTTTCTATGAAATCAATTGACGTCCGCTACTAATTAGTGAACAGAACAGCATTTCAGTACGCCTCTCATTCAGAGGCATGCTGCGAACGAGCCGTAAATAAAAAAAAAAAAGAAATGAGAGAGAGGAGAAAATAAATAAGAATTGATTTTCTTTCCCAGCCTGTGGTGATGCAGCAGCTGAAATTAGAGCTGTCTATGAAAGTGAGATGGACAGAACAGAGCTGTGAGGTTAAATCAATTAATTTATTGATTTAGATTAATAGATGCAATCTCAGAGAGTGTGAGAGAGAATGAGAGACAAAGCGAGAGAGAGAGAGAGAGAGAGAGAGAGAGAAGGGGAGAGAATATCATCTGTCTCGCTCTATGAATGCTACATGAAAGCACAAAATAAGGAAGACATAAATATGAATGAGTTTATGCCTCTTCAGTTTGAGCATAATGTGCTGCATTGTGTAGTTTAGGAGAGCAATACACCTTGCAGGAAAATAAAATATTTTCACACTCTCTTTTTTTTTTAGGAGTTTTTGTTGACAACTTTTTTTCCCCCAAATTCTTAGCAAAGAAAAAATAAATAAAAAAACCAACCAACCAGCCAAACAATCAAGAAAATACTGTGATGCATTTTGCTGTAATTTTTTGTGTTGATTTTCTCCAGCTGCTAGAACTGTAGCAAGGCATTAATGTAATTCATTTAAAATGGATAGTAACTATTATAGTCATATGAAGAATGGTGCAGCAGGTAGTGTTGCTGCCTCACTGCTCCAGGGTCCCAGGTTCGATCCTGAGCTTGAGTTACTGTCTGTGTGGAGTTCCAAATGTTCTCCCAATATCCATGTGGGTTCCTTCTTGGTTCTCTAGTTTCCTCCCAAAAACATGTAAATATGTAGGCGAATTGGTAGTATAAATTAGTTTTTAATGAAGGTGTGTGTGTGTGTGTGTGTGTGTGTGTGTGTGTGTGTGTGTGTGTGTGTGTGGTTCATATGTGATGGACTGATGGCTCACCTCACATCAAGTGTTCCCTGGATATGCTCCAGACTCACAGTTACCCTGACCAACATAAAGCACTTACTGAAGATGAATGAATGAATATATAATGTATATTGTATAATATTTATATAACCATTACAGTTTTATAGCTATTATAAATAACGTAGATTGAGTCTATTATGGAGACTAGAGAAGGTGTGTCACTGGGGGCATAATCTAATCCATATACGGGAATTGAAAGGATTTTTGTGACTGGGCATGCCTTGAATGCTGGAGATTGCAAGTGGGTGTGTCTTGAAAGTCTTCAAGTATGAAGAAACCGGCTGGATTATATGAGCTAAACTGACCATTTCTGAGAGGATTTTAGCACTATCTAGCTGGCGAACACAAGCTCACTGGACAGGATTTCTGAGAAGACCTTACTTCTATGAATAAAACAGTGTAGTGCCAGGTGGCCAGTCAGAAATGTCTGAAATAAATGTCCTTGAGTTTATAAATATTGAGCCCATCAGTCTGTGGTATGCGTTCAAACCCTTGTCCACTCGAATCAGTGCTTTGGTGTCACTCCTAAAGTGATCTATAGTATTAAGAAGATGATTGTTGAGAAACTCTACTGTCTGTTCAAAGTTCTGGAATGTTAGACACGGCACAAGTTTCTGAAACATTAGACGCTATCCAAGGTTCTGAAACTGCATACGCTGCCCAAGGTTCTTAAATATTAGACACTGTCCAAGGTTCTGAAACATTAGACAATGTCCAAGGTTCTGAAACTGTATACATTGCCCATGGTTCTTAAATATTAGACACTTCCCATGGTTCTTAAAAATTAGACACTTCCCAAGGTTCTGAAACATTAGACGCTGTACAAGGTTATGAAACTGTATACACTGCCCAAGGTTCCGAAACATTAGACACTGCCCAAGATTCTGAAACTTCAGATGCTGGCCAAGGCTCTGAAACACTAGACACTGCCTAAGGTTCTCAAACTGTACACGCTGCTCATGGTTCTGAAACAGTACACTCTTAGGTGCGAAACCTGTAGACACTGTCCAAGGTGCTGAACATTAATTAGATATTTCGTAAATCTTGTCCAAGCTGTGTCTTGTAGATCTTGTGTCTTGGCATTACAGACCTATATCTCAACAAGAAAAAAAAAAAGTAAATGTTATCATTTTGATTTTAAAATGTAAGCTGGCTAGATACACTTTCAGTAATTTGGTTTAAATTTGAATAAACACTCATATATCATTCATATAAATAATGAAAGAGAATGTTTAATAAATTATTTTGTCTAAATAACTAGCAAGGCTTTTCTTTTTGTCAATGCTGAAATGTCCTGAAAACAAGCCGAGTGTCTCACACTTAGCAGTTTTTTTTGTTTTTTTTTTTGCATTTTTTGTCATGGTCTGTGCTCTGTGTCACACACAAACATCCACACACAGGCACAGATCCTGGCCTTTCCTCCTGCTGATCCTTAGACCACAGCACAACATCTTTGTTAATTGAAGCAGCGTTAATGAGGAGTGGAATCAGAACCCCAAAGGCCTAATTAACACTGTTGGTTCCCCAATTAATCCATTAAGTTGTTTTGGCACCGCAGAGAGACCTGGAGCTGTGTGTGTGTGTGTGTGTGTGGGTGTGTGTGCACGCGTGTGTGTGTGTGTGTGTGTTGGGGGTGTCGGGATCATGTTACAGCAAGTTACGGCATGTGATTGTCAGATTGCATATGTACTACTGTGTTATTTGTTTTTTTTTCTGTATGTCTACTTAGGCTTTGTGTGTGTGTGTGTGTGTGTGTGAGCTGTAAACTCTCCCAGTCAGGCCTCTAGTTGTAACCCAATAAAGAGGTGTGAAAAATGTAACATGTTTAATTGGAGCTGATGTAATGATGATGAAAAATGATACAAGTATGGATTAACAAAACAGAATATAATGATGTAACAATAATTTTTGTTTTATGTGTATAAAATTAGAAGCAAATGTTCTAACCTAATTCATAACAAGCTGTGTTTAATGAACTTAAATAGAGCTGATGTCAAAATCAGAAGAAATATGAGACAATTACAGAAAGATAAGAGAAATAAAACAAAAGGAACAAGTAGTATAATAATCAGTGGTATAATAATATCCTTATTTGAATGTATTTACCCTGCGATATTACATAATAAATATGACACTTTTTTTTTTATTATTTTTACTTCAGCCATTGTATTACTATTAAGTATGTATGAAAGTTTTGTGGACTTGAGGAACCATTGTTCCATAAAAACCCAGTTTATTCTCAGTGAGAATTCTCCATCAAGCACCAACATTCTCCATGAAACACCAGCATTTACCACACACACGCACACACACACACACACACACACACCACAATTTACCATCAACCACTAGCTTTTTAATAAAAACAATATTCACCTTAAAAAACAAACATTTACTATCACATATCAAAATTTACCATTTAACACCAACATTCTCCATCAAACACCATCATTTGTCATCACACAAACCCCAATTTACCATCAAACAGCAATATTCACCATTAAACACCAGAATTTAATCTTAAACATGGTGTGTGGGATGGTGAACACTAACATTCACCAACATAACAAACACCAGCATTCATCACCACACAAACCACATTTACCACTAAACACCGACATTCACCATAAAACACAAACGTTTACCATCACACACACACACAATTACCATAAAACACAAAAATTCACCATAAAACACCAGCATTTACCACCACACACTGCACAATTTACCATCAAACACCAGCATTCACCACCACACACTGCACAATTTACCATCAAACACCAGCATTCACCATAAAACACCAACATTCACCATAACAGCACCAGCATGTACCATCATACACACCACAATTTACCATCAAACACAAACATTCTTCATTAAACGCCAGCATTCACCATAACATACAACACAATTTACCATCTAACACCAATATTTACCATCAAACACTGGCATTTATCATAAAACCCACCAATTATCATCTCACACACATACACACACACCAATTTACCATCAAACATGAACATTCTCCATCAAACTCTAAAATACCTTCTACAATTCACTATCTAACATCAACGTTAACCATAAAGCACCGTTTACCGTTACACACGCTAAAATTTACCATCAACACTAACATTCACCAGAACACGCTTTCTCATTCAGTGACCTCAGTGACCTTTCACTGCTTGTTTTGAAAGCACCCATAACCACCCCACCATAATCATTTGCATTTCTTTACCATACATTAACACATTTTATTTTTATAAATTGGCTTCATAGTGGTTTAAAAGAACTAACATACCAAATGAACCTTGGTGAAATAGGAGATCATTCTAGAAACTTCACAACAATTGTGCACATTTTCATTGCTGTTGGTTAAAAAATCCCGATGCCTAGCACTCTGGGATTTGTGTTGTTGGCAGCCATGTTTATGCAAATTTCCCTAATTATGTTACAGCATATTTATGCCTGGGAAGCTATTCATCGGAGATCTTTCTCTTGGTGATAGTTTGAAGAAATTGTGTTTTGGATACTCTATGACGATGCACACAACTCTGCATTAATCCTAACTAATTAAACCTCAGTTGTCCATGACATCCTGAACTGAATGTAGCTGCTTCCTGATGTCCTGCAGAAATTAAGATGGAACAAGAGGGCAATATGCTGACTAGAAAACAGAATGATGTTGCAGTTGCATCAGGTACTCTTGAATACCTCTTGTTCTCACCAGTGAGGTTCATGCTGGGCACGCAAAACCCTTTGAGCTAATTGCATCTCTGTAGTAAAAAAAAGGCTTCATCTTATGCAAATTAAATTCTTACAATCTTACATATTACAGGGAAGATTATCATAACCATGCATCATAACTAAAAGGCCTGACCCTTAACACGACCCTAAATGTAACCTCAGAAACAACATAAGAAAAAGAGGTTGACTCATTTCTTTAGCAGCTAGGTCAAGATAAGGATGTTTTACATTCTTGAAAGCAGGAAACACACACACACACACACACACACACACTCAGACACTCAGAAGTCAAGTGATGCTACCTAATGTGGACTGGAGAAAAAAACAATTGATGAAAGTATAGACAAAACATTTTCTTTGTTTCAGAACACATGAAAATAACTAAACATTTTATATGATCCTAGTAAAGTGGATGGGACCACACTAGGAACACCATAAAATTGTGCAGGTCAAGAGCTTCAGTCAATGTTGCTAACAAATGTCAGAATGAGAGAAAAAAATGTGAACTCAGTGACTTTGACCATGCCAGACAGACTGGTTTGAGTATTTCAGAAACTGCTGATCTCCTGGGATTTTCACTCACAGCAGTCTCTAGAGTTTACACAGAATGGTGAGAAAAACAAAGAAAGAAACAGTCAGCAGCAGGTCTGCCTTGTTGATCAGAGAGGTCAGATGAGAATGGCCAGACTGCTTCGAACTGACAGGAAAGCTACGCTAGCTCAAATAGCCACTCTTTACAACCGTGGTGTGCAGAAAAGCATCTCAGAACGTGCAATACGACGAACCTTGAGGTGGATGGGCTATATGTTATTAGATTAGATCCTAGATTTCCCTTCAAAGCATTGCTTTCTTATATTATATTATTTATTTACTTATTTATTTACTTTTGCATTGCATGCTTTAATGCATTACACACAGAAGTGTGCATTAAACAATATGTGAACTGCGCATCCTGTAAGTAGCTGACTGAAGATTAAAGTCAGGCTTCTATTTCAGAAAACATCGAAGCACCAAATGATCATCTCATTTCTTTCGTCAGATTTAAATTGCATACGCACAGATAATGAGTCGTGCTAAGCCGTAATAACATCGTAAATAGTTTAATACCCCACGGCCCAAATTTCGTCTCCTCTCTCCTAATTCTTCACCACTTTAATTAGTTTTGGAATTTGTTGCTGTCAGTCAGTTGGATACTCGTGACACTGATTTGCATATGTTCATGCATTGTATATCTGTTTGATTCCTGGAGGAATTCTTGATACATGACGTGACCTCTGCTTCCTCAGGCTCTTAAGAAAGAAAAAGATTCTCAATAGATTGCTGCTTTTCCTGCAGCACATCACCAGTGTTTTTGCTATATGCATGTGCATCAATTAGGATAATGATAAGAAGAAATTAGGATTCTTTGTTTATGTAATAGCAGTCATGAGTTATTACACCTTTCTGTGATGAGTACAACAACAGCAACATCAACATAATTCTGCATTCAACACACACACACACACACACACACACACACGTACACACTTGTATACACACAATAATTTTTTTATTTATTTCTTCTTCCAAAATCTTTTTGAATGTCTGGATTGCATCTCAAAAACAAGTCAAAACTGGAAACAAAAACACAGAACAAACCATAAATGATTCCTCCTCCACTGTCCCACCTCCATTTTCTCCCTAGTTAGTCATCTGCCAATCCCCATCCACGACCAGCTCTCCCCAGTCATATGACAGCTACCATCGAGGGAGAGTGACAACTAACACGTGCTTCCTCCGAGACAGGTGAAGCCAGCCAACCACAACTTTTCAATCATCCCCTCATGCTGCATCACAGGGTAACATGCTCAGAGGAAAGCGTTATCTGCCCTTTTCCACATACATGAGCTCACACACACCCAAGATTGGCTAGTGCTGCTGTGATTGACAGGGCAGAGAGGGGAACACCATCCCACCCACCCAGAGAGCACAGACAGTTGTCTTCATCAGGATTCTCACTCATGATATCTCGACAACAGGGCAAATGCTTACTCTCACTTCAATTCCAAATAGCATTATTTCGCATGACCATAGCAAAACTCTATCACATTTTCTTTTAGATATGTAGTAATACACCCAGAAGTTCAGAGATGGTTTGGAAATATCATTTAGAGAAATCTCGACAGTATGTAATGCTAAAAGTGAGGGAGAAATCAAATACGCCAGCCACGAATACACTACCCTTCAGGATGTCAGTGCTAATCCTGTACAACTCTGTGAGTGATGTGCAGTAATGTTCAGCTGCCAATAGCAATAGAATTGAGGTTCCTTTCAATCCAGTGTTTTTTTTTTCTTCTTCTCTTAAGGACAAGACATAGAAGTAGGAGATGCTTTTCTATAAGCGAATGGTTTTAGCATTAATCCCTCAATTACCTGGAGAGACAGAAAAGCACGCTTCGGCTAATTTATTTACCATTTTCTTTTGTTCTTGCCTGCTCTGTTTATTTTACGGTTGCATCTGTGTGTGGCAATGTGAGTCAATTTATTTGTAAGAGAATTTCAATTAGCCCATAAAACTACTTTACTTTTCTTCTTGATGTTTTTTGTATCTTTTCTACTCATTCCACTCGGCATTTTGTTTCTCTTTCCTCTTGGCCCCTCTTACTGTTTGACTGACAGCGACATTTGGTGGATGTGTCATCCACTGTGTCAGCATGATTTTCACTCCTCTCTCTCTCTCTCTATCTTCAAACCCTCCTCACATGTTCAATCCGCTTCCATTAGCCGTCTATCTTTCTGCCCTTTGCAGTCTGAGCTGTTTGAGTCTAGCTGAGCGAGTCAGGTCGGGTCATGTTCTGATAAAGTGTGTAAGTAAGGACTTTTTCACCCGATACTGCAAACATGCAACAACCTTCAACTTGAGTCTGGAAGTTCACTAGTTCCCTGGTTTTAGCTGCACAGGAAGTGGACCTGAAATGCCTCAGGTGAATGATGATGATGAGGAAGACACTGACCCAGGATTTGCTCTTCTGTAGACTTTATTATAAATATATTGTGTGCATCACATAGGGACTGTCTTTATTGGGGGGGGGGGGGTGGGGGGGGGGGGGGGGTGAAGAATAGATCGTGCCATATGGCAAGAGAAATGCAAAGAAAGCGAGACCTAAGAGAGGATACTAAAACTGTTTATACATTTAAAAAATGCCTGGACATGGATACACTTTATCAGTTAAAAAAAATAAAATAAATAAAAATTATACAAAAGTGCTACTGAATTCTCAAATCTGATTGGTCCAAAAGTGTTGATTATTGTTGTTCTTTAACAGCAGATCTGACAAATATAATCCATGTTATTTAACAAAGAAAAACTCAGAATTGTTTATATTTTTAAATACGTAGAGGCTTATTTAGCATTTATGGAAGGAGTGTACAGTGTCAGTACTTTGTAACAGTCAGCAAATTTTCCACCACAAGAAAGTCTTTAAGATAGAGAGGAGTTTGAACTTTCTGGTTTCTCAGTACCTTGATTTTTCTGTCTTATTAACTTATTAACAGTACCTCCCACCACCACATTGTTGATCATTTTCCTATAACAACACACTCCATCGTGTTTTATTCCTTACTTAACCCTCTGGGGTCTGAGGGTGTTATAACCATTTGCTTATAAAAATATAAGATAGCTGTCCATAAGCAGCCTTTAGATAGCTGTCCACAAACTGCCTATCTTATCATGCTTCTGAAAAGTTCGTAAAGTTCGCTTTCGTAAAGTTAACCGTTCTTAGCTTTAAAAATGGTTCTAGTTTGGAATCCTTTTTGACAGGGAATACTCTTTAGTAGGGTTCTACAGAGAATTTTTGTAGAAGTGTTCCTGCAGAGGAACAGCTGAATTAGCTTTAGGGCAGGTGACACTGATTCAACCAGCAATTAATCTCCTTCATTCATTTATCTTCCGTAAGTGCTTTATCCTTGTCAAGGTTGTGCAGGCAGAAACAAAAAAAAGAAAAACATTAAAATACTCACTGAGGTGAGGTTGAAAGATCACAAGTTTGGATTGGATCCTGATGGTTCTACTCTGATTCGTGGCCGTGCTTTCTGACTGGGAGTGACGGGATACTCTCTCCCCAGCAACACTAGCCAATCACCAGCATCTGTGAGCTCATGTACAGTGTGTGGAAGAGAGCAGATAGCACTTTCCTCCAAGTGTGTTATGCTGCCCCATGAGGCAGCATGAAAAACAGCTTGAAAAGATGTGGCTGGCTGGTTTCACATGTCTCAGATGAAGCACAGTTTGCACTCACCTTCCCCAGGTGGTAGCTGTTGTGTAAGGGAGAGAGCTGGCTGATGAGTGGGAATTGGCAGGTGACGAAATTGGGGAGAGAAATGGGGGGAAAAGGGAGAATACAAAGAAGAAGAAGTAGAAGAAGAAGAAGTAGAAGAAGAAGAAGTTTGTATTTGTCTCATATACAGTACAGTGCAGTACAGTGAAACTCTTTTCTTTGCATATTTGTTGTGTTGTCAAACATCTAAGCTATAACCGTGTCAAGTTTTGGGTTGAGAGATATATTTTCTGTTTTGTAAAGACTTGACAGAATTAAAAAGAGGTTTAAAAGGATAACTTCAGACAGCTTGATATTTTATTTCTGCATTGTTTTGAAAAGTTGTTTGGTGTGAAATGTCAATGCAATTTCAGTAGGATTTACAGTGTATATGATATCCAGTAGGTGTATTCACTCCTGACTGGCTCACCAAATTTTCCTTGTTGCAAAAACTTTTTTCAGGAACTTTACTGAATGCACACTTTTTTCCACCTAATTTTATTTATTGTGTGGATTTAAGAGATGCACTGCACTATATACAATGGATCCACACTCAAAATAAAATAATTACATTGAGTGCAGCCAGGTGCTTTGTAAGCTACTTTTTGATCACATGCAGTGCAGACAGCATAAGTCTTATGGTCTTTATGGTTTATGCAGTTGGAACACCCACTCACTGCAACTCTCACGGCCATAAGTGCAGCAGTTTTACAAGAACATTTGTAACATTTTAGATAGAAGGTACTTTAAGAATTTGCCCAACTGTAGTAGAAATACTACTCATAAATTTTAACTGCTTAACAATTTTCTATTGATATATCATTCCTATCAGTATACTGTCCAGTGCTGATTCTGTGCAGATTCTTATTTTATCAAAGATATATGCATATTTATGAATTTCTAAAATAACACCCTGGGCTATTCAACCAGTTCATTTTCTTGTGAATAGTAAAATGTTAAATTCTTTCCTTATCCATACATATTTGCCTTTCTCTGAGGAACAGAGTCTGATATGGTTCAGTTGAAATGATTTTTCTGTTCTGCAAACATTTACTTCTCCTCTCAAAGCAGAAAAAGAAAAAAAAGCAATATGCATGAAACGTGGACAAACAAAAGATTAGTGTGTGTTTACTCAAGGCATTTGTTAGACATTGTGTGTATAGACATTTTGGCATATTTTCCTGAAAAAGCTTTGTGGTAGAATGTCATGGTCTGCTTTTTTTTTTTTAATTTAATTTAATTTTTTATATATAACCAATAGCTAAAGGACCTGGTAAAAAATGGTGGCATCTGATTTGAAATCATTTGCCAAGATTGAATTAGTGTTATGTCATGAACGATTACCTTTGGACTCTTTTGGACACAGCTTGTAGCATGTGGTTAATGCTTTGTAGCAAAATGCTAGAGGGGTTTCAGAGATCCGTTTCATCCTAGATTGGCTCATTAACACCCTGCACTCGGAAAGTGAGAGAGCTTAACACCAAATCCTCTGGCACTGATTTAGTGCAGTGGAGTGAACTTCACACAGTGCTGATGGCAACTCACCAAACCTGATAAGAGCTGATCAAACTACCAAACATCATTGTACCAAACACATGAAAGATTTTGTTATTTGTCTGTTTGTTTATGAGGACAATATCGTATATATGCTACCAAGAATACTTAGAATATTTATCCAACTTTAACACATGTATATTATTTATATAAGTGCCACTGGTATCGCAGCAGTGACCTTCAAAGGATTTCAAGGTGTTACTAGAAAACTTCAGGCTAAGTTCAAAATGGCTCCATACTCTGTATTCTGTATACCAGAGAAATCACTTTTGAGAATATCCCTGCTGTGAAGCATGGTGGTGGTAGCATCACTTTATTGGAATAGATTTCATCAACTGGTAAACTGGGCAAATTTGGGAAGGGGAAGATAGATGAACCAAAACACAGAGGGTAACCCTAGAAGAAAATCTGCTCCAGTCTGCAGGAGATTTGTGACGGGAGCAGAGGTTCACCTTCCAACACGACAACGAACCTAAGCATACTGCCACAATTACACTGGAGTGGTTCAAAACCAAGAACCTGAATGTGTTAGAATGGCCCAGTCAAATCCCAGACCCAATTTGATTGAGAATCTGTGGTAAGACTTGAGAATTTATTTTCACCAACATTCTCCATCCAATCTGATGGATTTTCAGCAGTTTTGCCAAAAGGCGTAGGTAAAAATATCATGATCCAGATGTGCAAAGCTGATAGAGACATATCCCAGAAGATTTGCAGCTATAAGAGCAGCCAAAAGTGGTTCTACCAAGCATTGACCCATGGGGGCACATATTCATACAACCACCAAACGTCTAATTTTTTAAATTGTCTTTTGAGTCACAATAAAGAATTATTTTTCACTATCAAATGGCAAACCATCAAAGGCATTTCAATTCAGGTTGAATGTAGAAAGGCCTAATGGGGTTACAGTGCAAGGCACTGTACACCTTATAGTCATCAGTCAATAGCTCCCCCCTTCCATTTTCTCCCCAATTTTGATAACCTGCCAGTCTCCACCACCAGCCAGCTCGAGCTTATCAGATGACAGCTAGCTAGATAGTGAAGGCTAACACATGCTTCCTCCAAGATACTTGAAGCCAGCCAATCATATTTTTTTGAACTGCTGCTCATGTTGCATCACAGGGCAGCGTAACACACTTGGAGGAAAATACTATCTACCATTTTCCACATACATGAGCTATCAGTCCCTAGATGTTTATAGATTTTCTCAAAGATATATGCTGAAAGACTACATGGGAAAGAATGAACTACAGACTCTACATGGTGTACACACCCTCCATGCTGTACTGTGAGTAATACAACATCCAAATCTTGCCCGAGCTATTCTTATGGTCAGTAGTAATTGTACAAGGCAATGGATGGCTCTCAATGTGGAGCAGGAAAAACACTCTGTGGAGTGAACTAGCCATGGCGAACCATAGAAGTAATTCAACTCTTAGCTGAGTGAAAGGAGTGTTTTTCTCTTTACTGTGTTTGTGAATAGAGGTGTTTATAGGGTTGTTAACTAGGTGCATCTCATGAGGGAAGGATCAAAAGTGTAAGATTATGCATGCTTGTTCACACAGAAATAGAGCTAGAAAACAGTCCTAATACAACTGTAAGCTTTAGAAAAAAAAATAACTGCATTAGGAAAAAAGCTTAAAAACACACCGAGGCGAAACTGGCATCTAGTATTGCAGAACCGATGAGGAATGTTAAACAGAATATGTTTTCTATCCATTCCTATGGACTAGCTCTGCAGGAAGCATTTTTTATTGTTCAGCCCTGGAGTTTAAGGAAACAGCACTTTGAAAGCCGCGTGTGGGATAAATAAATTAAAGAAAAACATTTCTGGAGATGTGTTTTGGCAATAAGGGGAAATATCCACAGCTTGGCTTTTTAAGCAACACTTACAGCACCATTGAAGTGATGTTTGAGATGCATTTAAGCTCCATTCAGACCATGACTCTAAAGCGTATTAGTGTGAATGCTTTGACATTTGTGACTACCGCCATGATGAAGTCTGGCTCCTTAACATTCATAGCTTTTAAAGTCGGCGAGGCTTGTAAATAAGCACTTGAATTCCTCTACAGAAGAAATGAACATCATTTAATCTCTAAATTCACAGAGCGGGATTTGGCAAGGCATCATCCCTCTTTCTTTATCTGTATACTCTTTAAAGTTTGGACCTGTCTTCACATTGTAGCTATCTGAAAGGCAAACTTGGTGAAATATAGTACAGTTGTATGTTTCAGCTGAAGCAAATTTAGTTGTGTTTGGTTAACAGCTAGTGCACTAACGTCAAGGACTGTGTCACCTGCTAGAATAGGAAAACAAACCGCAGTGCTGTTGAACTCTCCAATCTGATTGGTTGGAAGGTGCTATATTCATTTCAAGAGACAGAGGCAGAAGAAAGGCTGGTGAAGGAACAATTGTTTATAGCTGCTATAAAGTGATAACAGGAACTAAATTTTTCCTCTATTTTCTACCCAATTTGGTCATATGCCATTTCCCACCCACCAGCCAGCTCTCCCCTATCATACGACAACTACCAAGACACCAGCCAACCACATGTTTTCAAACTGCTGCTCATGCTATGTCACAGGAAAGTGTAACATATTTGAATGAATGCACTATCTGCCCCCTTCTGCATATATGAGCTCACAGACACATTCGATTGGCTAGTGTCAGTCTGATTGACAGGGGAATGAACACATCATCCCTAACTTGTCCCTAACTTTTTTGTGGCTGTTTCATAACAGTAAATGTAACTATAAATGGATAAAAAAAAATACAACGTATCATTCTACGATTTAAAAAAAAAGGTTTCATTGGCAAATTGTTGTGGTATAAGGGGAAGAAAACACTTTGTGAAGTGCTTTTATTGGAAAATAATCAACTTCAGTGTGACAACAGTAATCCAGTTTGTGTAGGGCAAGTGTTTTACTCCTTACTTGGCAGGAAGCAGTAACGAGGCTCATATGGCACTGATTACACCTGGAATTATACTAATACTGCTGTGAATAACACTCAAACACACACAGGTACATATGTAAACATGTCTGAAGACATTTAGTCATAACGCAGATTACTTCCATCTTAAGTGCTTTAAGGTTTGATTACTGTAAGACAAATCCTTTAAAATCCATTCAAATAGAATCAGCATGAGCTGTAAATTCCACGGCTTCAAAATAGCTTTCGGACACAAATTTCCTTCAAAGTCTGTACAGAATCTTATCAGCTCTCTAACTTGTTAGCAGTTTCCGTTTACCTGTCTCACTAGAGCAAACATCATTCTGTCTGATGAGCATTAGTGTCAGTGGTGAAGAGGCAAAGCCAAAGCCGGAGAGGTCTGGGAAAATATAAGAAACACATTTCTAATGTTTTGGCACGCTCTGTACTGAGTCTTGCTAGCTCACTAACACAGCTGTCATGTAACAAATGGAGGAGTCAGAGAAGTGAACCCCAATCTGAACACAGAGCCTCAAACAGGATCAGAAAAGCTACGTGTACTTCACATGGGAATGATCACACCTAAAGTGCTCAGGCATTTTTCTTATATTTAATGGACTTATTGTCACGGTTTTTTTTACATGATTATATTCATATCTGTTTTACAAGTGATTCATTTATTTTTTTGCATATGATTTGTACATGATTAGTTTTTTCCCCATTATTTTTTTACAATTACTTTTTCTCGTGTGATTTGATTCATATCCATTCACACTTGTACACCAGTCATTTCTTTTCATATGTGATGTTCTGTACATGATTCATTTAGTTTCACGTGATTTGTACATGATTCTCTCATGTTCACATATGATTTACATGATTCAATTTTTTACGTGATTTTTACATAATTTCTTTATTTTCATGTGATATGTACATGATTCATTTGTGTTCACATATGATTTGTACATGATTCAGTTTTCATGTGGGGTCTACAGGATTCACTTATTTCCACATATGATTTTTTTTACACAATTCCATTTTTCACGGGATTTCTATACTATTTCTTTATGTCCGCATATTTATCTGATATTTTAAATGATTCATTTTTTATTTTCACATGTGATCTATATTTGATTCATTTATGTTCACATATGACTTTTACATGATTCATTTATTTTCACATGATTTTTTACACAATTTATTGTGATTTTACACAATTTATATGTGATTTTGTACACAATTCATTTATTTTCATGTATTTTACACGTGATTTATTTTAACATACAATAGGATTTGATTTTGTGTGCTGTTTGCATGTGATTCTTACATGGTCATTTATTTTCACCTGTGATTCTTACAAGATTAATTTATTTTCATGTTTATTTTCATGATTTTTTTTTTTACATGTTTAATTTATTTTCACATATGTGTTTGAGATAATTCATTTATTATGAATTATAACAAAAATGAATAACAGAGGGATTGTTGTGGATGAAACAGCGTTTTGTCCTTATATTTTTCCATCACTGAAAAAAAGCACATTTAGGGAATGCGAAGCTGAGAATGTGTGTGCGTGTGTGTCATTGAGGGACAGTTGCCGAGGTCTGTTTGAAACACGGTGTCACACACTCTGACTTTGGCTTCTCATTTTGTTCTAATTGAATGTCACTTGCATTCTGGAATCGAGTCGTTTGCATTGAGATGAGATGAACTGACCTTTGCTTTTGATCATAATTACAGCAGAGCTCATGTCAAAAATAAAAACTAATGACACAGGAGTGATATAAAGAATGTCACGAATAAAATGGATCAGAAAAAGCCTTCTCACTCATAACATGCAATTTTTATTTCATTTCCCTTGAGCAAAGTATTGTAATTATTAGAGGTCATTAGATTTTTTGAGTTTAGATTTAATTTTTAGTAAATTCACACTCTTAATCCTTATTTGTAATTAATAAAGAACAAAACCGTAGTGTGAAGACGTATGTAAGGAGTAAAACACTTGGGGTTGTGCTGTTATGGGAACATTATCAACAACAGGGTAGTGTGATGCAGCCATGACATGAAGCATAGTTATTGAAACCACCCTGAATTTGATCATTTCCAGTAACCCCATGTCCTCAAGGCTTTTATTCCTCTTAGACCACAGGAACTTAACAACAACATGTACTTGTTATTCATTTATAGTTATATTTAACATTGTGGAACGTCCCTGAAATAACGCTTCTGTCCTGACGATGTCAGAAAACTTCAAAAGTTACAGCTTTACCTCTGACACTGGAGACTCCTTACAGAAATGTTATATAAAGGTATCTGTATAGACAATTTCACCTTATCCCAAACACAATTATTCTCCATTTTTGTCCCTGATTAAGTTGCTCCTATGGAAACAATAATGTATTTGAATATGAGTGCATTTACTTGAACTATTGTCAGAGCTGCTGTTCGAGAAAATTAATGAGCACCTTCTGACCAATCAAAATTGAGAATTCAATAGTGCTGTTGTGTGTATATATATATATATATATACACACACACACACACACACACACATTATATACACATTATATATACACACACGGGATGTCCAGACTGTTTGCCATTTGAAATTGAGTTTGTGGTGTCGGTGTCTCATCTTATTTCAGCATGATTTATTGCACTAAGAGGAGCAAGAAGGAAGAGAAAAGCATTACATTGTTGAGAAAAAAAGAAAGAAAACAAACCCTTCATGTCTTCTTCAGTGGTTCTTCATATAGTTAAGAGATCTACTTGGAACTTTTTATGAATACGAAACAGTTGCATGGTTCTACAAAGAATATATCAAAGGACAACTGAAAATTTGTTTCTATATTATATGTAGTTTTTTTTTTCTAAGTCCCTGTGTTCTTTGTAATCAGATTATAAACAACCTAAATTAATCCGAGACCACGTCCACAATAAGGCTTTTATTAACAAGTTTGTGTCAGGTTTGTCATTTTGTCTTGAATAAAATGGTGTTCTTGAGTAAAGAAAATCTTTCTAAAAGTAATACAATTTTTAAACACTGTTGTCACACTTTACATTGTTGAATGTCCTGTGATTGGCCCATAATCATCACATGATTGCAAATTTTGTTACTTTTATTAACTTATTTTTTTTTAATCATTCATTGGTTTTAGCCAGTCTTTTATAATATGACAGAGCTTTATTCAATATAAATTCTGCTTTCTTGCATGTGAGATGAATTGCTTTGTATTTATTAATTGACATCGACATGCCTAGTATTGTTACTAAAGATACAGCGTCTGCTGCTGGTATCATCACATCAAACCATACAGTGTCAGTAGTGTACACTTACTGTCTCAGGTAGTGTGTGCAACCTGAGTTTTCTCTCTGTAGGTGTATTATACCCCTGAAAGAGCTGAGGATGCCAGAGGCAGGCGAAAGAAAGAGAGTGGTGCTTTTTGTAAAATGTTTTCTTTATAGTGTTGATATAAACTCAGAAGACAAAAATAAGGATAAGTAAGATGTTCTCGGCTTCTGACAAGCACAGGCTCGCTTTCTGGCATTCAAGACACACAGGCTGTGTATTATTGTCTCATTTCTTACACACACTCGTTACTCGCTTCTCTGTGACTCCCCGTCCCATTCACAGCCAGAGCTTGACCACGTCCAGGCTTCCACAAGGTGTATTCTTGTGAATGGAAAGCTGTATTGTAACTATTTGATAAATTGCACTAATGCAGGTGTGTCTCATCTCTTTGCTCTCACAGTCTCAACGGCGTGTGACCTTTCACCTTCCAGACGGCTCTCAGGAGAGCTGCAGTGACAGCGGTCTGGGCGAGCCCGAGTCTGTCGGGGGAGGGGCTTTGCTTTCTAAGCCCCTCCCACTTGCACAGGAGGAGTTCTATGAGCAAGACAAAAGAACCGAGGCAGATGGCAACTCTGATCCGAACTCGGGTGAGTTCCAAACCAAACTGCATAAGATTTAAATAATATTTTAAAACTAGTAAATGCTGGATTTTCATTAACTGATTCCATTTTTTTTCTTGGTGATCAGCTGATGATTGTCAGATTTTTTTTTTTACACTTCAATATGTGAAAGTCGGGTTTTCTTATAAATATCAAACCCAGAGAAAGTCAAATGATGCGATCTTCTCTCTTTCTCTCTGAACTCATAAATATTCACAAGCTGTGTAAAAGGATGGCTGAAGCTAAACTATGGATCCGACTCTTTTACACAACAAAAGCCATGTGCAAATTATTGCCTGACTTTCTGTAGGTCACTGCATTACTGAATGTTTTTTTATTCATGAAGGAATACATCATTCACATCACACACTTGTAAACACAATATAGAAAAAAGGCAAGGAAGACAGAGGAAGAAAAAGAAGTCTGCTTTTATTCTTTTCTTTCTCTGTGCTCCTTTAATCGAGGATGACGTTGTTACGTTGCTTTTGTACTTTGGATGGATGGCAACTGAAAAGCGCTGACCTTAATGATGGAGTAAAGAAATGTCATTTAAAAAGTATTTAACTCTTTAGCCAAATTTAACCTCAGATTTTAACCTTTGATTGTGGAGATAGATTTATTTCTGCACAGTGTTCAAATTTTATGATATTTAACACCTCTGAGTATAAGAGGTACAGTACTGTGAAAACTCTCAGAGTGCTTTTACATATGCAGTGCATTTTCCATCACAGTATTTCTGACCAATGGATGAAAGCGTTTTCACATTTTCAGCCTTACACTCTCCTCAGTCAAGCCCCAAGAAATGAAATAAACTATCAATTTTGCTCAGACTCTGAAAACAATCGAATAGATATGTTATGTAATTTGTTACAGAATGTTACAGGAAAAAAAGGTGTTGTGGCTTCAGATCAAGCCTTTAGAGTTGCTTGTTTTTTACTCTAGTTTGTATGCATTACCCTAACCTTGAGCTTGCTATACCTGTGCTAAAACTTATGGTTGTCTCTCTCTTCTCAAGAAACCACTTTGTCGTATTAAAAGTACATTATGTTTGACCTCTGCTGCTGTCTCTGTGACTGTTCTCACCTACCACTTACCATGACATGTTCATATGGTCATGTTAAGCTCCTTTAATTTATTGGTTCATGTTCAAACTCTTTCCTTTTACAAGAGCAGCAAGCACTGCATGATTTTTTTTTTCTTATAAAGCAATACACTTTCAGCTCTCTTCGCTTGCACTATTGAGTCTCCTCCATCGTGCCTAAGCACAGAGGAGTGGGTTGCTCTATATAATTCCACCTGCACAGATCTCTCAGATGCTGCTGCTCCTATTTAAATGAGAAGTTAGGGCTCAGCCCTGGCTCTATAATCATAATCATACCTGCAGTGTTGCAGGAAAGTTCAGCAGAAAAAGGAACAGAGATAAGCTTAGGATATCTCGTGCAATTCCAAGAGTTTGCTTAACTTAATATCAGCGCTTAGGTGAAGAAGGGAGAGTATTTTTATTTATTTTCCAGAAACTTCCATAATCTCAAAATCCTAATATAGCACTTACATGGTTGCTGCTGCTTGGTTTGATGCAACATTTGCATGATTTGTTTTTTTTTTTTAAATATGTTTAATGGCAACTGTGATCATTAGATAGCACAGCTTATCTTTGACCTCTAACCTCTCTATGCCAATCATATACTACATCACAGGGCAGCATAACACACTCAGAGGAACATGCTATCTGCCCTCTTCCACATACAGGAGCTCACAGAAGCCCATGATTGGCTACTGTTGACCTGATTGACAAGGTAGAGAATATGTCATCCTGCCCTTCCAGAAAGCATGGCCAATTTTGCACTCTTAGACTCCCAGCCATGGATGTGACATTGTTGGGATTTGTACAATGTCCTGTTGATGGGGCAACAGTTGATTCTGCATCATCAAAAATCCTCTGTGCAAAAAATCTACCTTCAAAGTTCTTCACATGGATGTGACTTTCTGTATGCTGAACATGGTAATGTCATTGGATTGGTCATCTTGGACATCTGAAATTACTTTTTTCCTTCACATATGATTCTGCCAAACCATTTTCACTAGGCCATTCCTTTATAACATGGTGCCACATTTTAGAACCCAAACCAAAAGCCAGCATATTTGTTCTTAATCAAAAACCCTCAAGTCTCTAATTTTTTAATGAAAACTTTTTTAAAATGAAAAAATCTGATTATTCACACTCCTATGCACTGATTTTCAAAGGAAAACAATTAGGTTTACCACAGCATGATATAGCCAGTGATGTGAAACTTTCACAGCATCACACTTTTGAAAGTTACTAGAGAGTTTTGTTTGTAAAAGTGGTGAAGACATGTGAATGACTGTTTGCACTTTCAGTCCTTACCGTGAAATTAAAAAAATTGCTTTGTGGCCACGTTAAGTGACAAAAAATGTACCAGATCCTCTAGAATTAAAATTTAAATGTCTCTCATCTCTCTCATCGACAAGGCATTTCCACTGGCAGAACTGCCTCTCACTGAATGTCTTTTGGTATTTCACACCAATTTGTTTGAGTTATTTCTTCAAAATTCACACAAAAACTGAAGCGTATTTGTTCTCTCCACAGATGGACTTTTGGGGCCTAGGGGTCTAATGGAAGCAACAGAGATGTGTACACAGGAGTGTCTGGTACTCGGCCACTCGGATAACTGCTGGATGCCACCCAAATCACCCGCTTCATCCTACGGAGGCGGCCAGAACGAGTGGACGAAAGACAAACTGCTGAATGGTCACACGCTAAACCGTGGCTGGAAGAGCAGCCACGAGCACTTCGGAGACAGGAAATCTTTCAGCGTAGGAGGAGTTGGAGTCAGCGGTCACATAACCGACATTCCATTGGCCAGCTTAAAATCCTATCAGGCCTCTTCTGGCACTGAAAACCCAAAGGAGCAGCAGCTTTAAGAGCATTTACTCCGTAACTGCTATTTTATTCCTTTAAAAAAAAAAAAGATTATTTTCTTTCACATTTCCTCATTTTCTGTCCTTTTATTAGATGGATGCTAATGCTGTGTGATAGTGAGACGTACAGATTAGACAAGTGCTTATTTACAGTTACTATGCGAAATCGAACTTTGCACGGAAATGTCTCAAGACTTTTGTTCTGAAGATATAAAAAAAAATGTCTGGGATTTAATGCAAATTGTCATATACAAAACAAAAAAAAACAAAGAAAAAAAAAAAAACCATGTGTATCATCTTAGGATGGAGACTGCACATGTTCATGAGAGAGACAGAAATGAAGTGGGACTTTTGCTGTGTATACCAGTTTTAAAAACAATAATATGGCTGACCAATATACAGTAAACTAATATTGTGACGTGGTTGTTTATTGAGCTGTTTTTGGGACTTTATTAATCTAAAACATCGAAGAAAAATGGAGAAAGCATTGTGCTAATACACTGTTAGTGGAAACCTCGTTTTAGTCTCGTCATCGGTGGCGTGTCTGTAAATATAAATTAATACTAACCAATTTATGTACTTGTAATACTCACATGGGTTAGATTAACAACCATGGCAGTTGTCATTTCTTATTAATTTATTGGAAATCGATCCCAGAATTCCACTGATGTTTTCAATGTGCCCTCATTAACTTCCCCTCATGCAATGAGAATAATGCAGCCGAAATGATTTTCTTGGAGATTTACACACTCACTTTCCTCAACAGTCTGTACTATCTAGCTAACGGAATCAAGAAACAATTAGCAATCAGCTGCTATGTATGAGCAGAGGAGTTGGGAGAAATAAAACCCAAGCCAAACACCTACTACCTTTAATCTTGCTGCCAAGGGAGATCCAGGCCAGGGGAAGTGTACAAGGGGAAGACGATGGGGCATTTAAAACAGAATTGGAACACAGCAAAGGGGTTGGTTGTAGTTTTTATGTGGGAAATGCATTTATTTATTTACTGTTTGTGTCTGTATAGAATGACGACTGTATATCTCACACACACACATAGACACACACACACACACACACACTTCCTCCCACTATCTATACAAAAACAAACAAAAAAAAATCTGTATGTATAAAATAAAACCACATGACATGACTCATACGATTTCACAATTTGCATTTACTTAACAAACATATTTTTTCAAAACTATTTTCTATTATAATATTATTGTAATCACTCAGTTTATACTTATGGAAGTGAAAAACTTGATGTCTTAAAAAGAAAACAACACAATGTTACAATTCAACAGCAATATATTTGTAAATGTTTTATTTCAATATTGGTCACTATTGTAATGCTAAATTCAAACTGTGCTTAAAATCTAAACTAGAACATACAGCCTTTCAAATTATGATTATTTTTTTCTTACATCCCTTCTTATATATGAATGTTATTTTCACCAACAGAATTGTGGGTATTTTTAGGTTTCATGTGCTGTGCCTTCATTTAAAAAAAAACAAAAACAAATTGTAGTTTTAAAAATCAAAAAAAAAAAACTAAAGAATTTAAATTAAATTTGATAATATGTTTTTTTTTTCAATATCCAGAAAAATTAAACCTCAATAATGGCAAAGATGAACAATAACTACATACATTAAGAAGCATGTTCAGAAAATGTAAGGATTGCTTTATTTTCCTTTTTTTATTTTAATGTTTAACTTCCTTTTTGTAAGGCATGAACAGCACGTGAAATGAGAAACAGCTTTAAAGAGACTAAATTATTTCTCATGGTGTTTTTTTTTTTTTTAGTTTAGTTAATTGTAGAGCGTTAATTTTGTACACACTGAATGTCTTGTTCATTTTGTACAGCACTTCCATATTTTATGTCCCAATATGAAAACAGAAAAAAAGAGTGAGGGGATGGTGTGTATTGCTTCGAGCCCGTGTGTGGTTAGGGGATGTGTGAAATTATATTGATATTATTCTATTACTGCGTGTTGCCGCTCTACACGTATACAGCTACTGCAATAAATGGGTTAAATTTGTGCACGTATGTGACTTGTGCAATTTATCACTATAATTCACTTTTACATCACACATTACATTATGCGCTTATGATTGTTTGGCTTCATTAATAGTGAAGCTGCAATTCCAGTTAGTTCCTCAGGTGGCCACCGGAGGGAAACACTGTTCCGCAAAGGCGGATCAAGACTTACTGTGTTCTCAGGTAGTTTGTTAATTGTATTCCATTCAGATCAAGCATTTGAAATTGTGTTTTGAGTTTTAATTAAGTTCCATTAGTTTTGCTTGCTCTTAAACGAAAAACATATGTGGAAGATCCAAAACACCTTTCACCTAGGTCTTTACTTTTCTTCCTCCATTATCATTATTTTAAATCAAGATCACAATTAAAGTTTTCTTTCTATAGTCTTTGTCTTTCTCCAAAGCCCCTTTGATTCCTGTATTTGTGTAGTCTAGTGGTTAGAATTAAGCTCAGGTTTCAACTGCACATCAGGGAGCTACCAGTAACAGTCAGGGGATTTTGCCTACATTTCACCATTGAAATTGTCAGAGATGGTATACCATTGTTCTACCCACTGAAGTTTCTGCCATTCAGGGTCAGCCAGAACATCTGTGCACCAATATCCAGCCCTGCAGAGATAGAAACTAAGTGAAACTCAGAAATGCTAATTGCCAATTTCCAAATCTGACTTTCTGATGCTGTGGTAGCATCCAGGAAAATGGCGAATAACCATTGGATTTGACATGATATTTTGGGAGAGAGACACAGAGCATCATTCTTCCTCGACCACTTCTCCTGAGACCAGACCATAGATACCAACAACTGGTTGTTCCCAAGTGTCCCCAGCCACAAATGAACCCATGCACTTGGAAATATGCAAGACTCTAAAACCAGATGTAACACAGATTTAGTGAAAAGTGTTGCCTCTGTTGCCTTAGGTACTGTTGTAAATTTTATAATGTACCAAGTTGGATCCTTTAATGCTGACCAGCTGGTTCACATTTAAGAAAGAAATTAATAGAGCCCAGTATCCTCACTGATCACTATGAGTGGCAAAATGTTTTGAATTAAGCAATGCCCCAGCAGTTATTCCTGACCTTGGGTCAGCCTCAATTAGCTCCCTAGGTCACGAATCAGTATATCATGTACAGGAGTTTGGCAAAGACCCTGGCTCACTACACATTGGGACACTGATGACTCAATTTCCGATGACATGACTACGTACTCATGTTAAAAATATCACCACTGGCATTTATCATCAACAGGCAGGACTTATATCTTTCAGATATTATATGTCATATAAATTTGTTAGCTTAATCACATGCGTTTCTGTCATGGTATTTCAAGCAGGACCGTAAGCTAGCTAGTGGATTTTTTAAATCATTAAACTCTTAAAAGTTGTTAGACTCAAACAAACTGTATATAGAACATCAAATAAAGTTAAAAATCGCTAATGTAAGTAATCATTTGAGAGCTACAACAACGATAACAAGCGACTTACATTTGTAGACGAAGTTAGCTGAGAGTTCATCTGCCATTTTTTATGCTTCAGAAAATATGACATCATCAGTTTAATCACCTTTTAAAATATTAACAACATTCTGTTGTTCTTTAATTCCTTCTATGACCCTAGACTACATGTTCAAAACGGAACTTATGCAAAAATGCCAAATTTGAGAAATTCCAAGTTGTGGCCACAACCACAACCACAGCATTTCAAGCAGATAAAATGTTTGCTTAGTTTGACCATTTAATACAGATGCTTTTATTGCCAGACCTTGAAATATGCCAGCTAGTTCAACTGTACTTCTGAGGCATATAACACCTATCTAGAACTCAAGAAGTGCTTCACTTCTACCACAATCATGGTCCTTGCTTGTATGACTTTCCTTTTCATTGTAGTGGTAGATGCATTAGATGTGGAAGTGAGTCAATAAAATCTATTCATTTGCCTTATACTCATACTGACATAGTGGACATAATAACAGCAAGCTGTTGACTCTCAAACTAGATAGGAAGAGTGGATGCACTGGCTAGACTGACCCAACAGATTTTTGGACTGACTATTCACCAAGCTATCACTTGAACTCTATCAGTCCTAGTTTCTAAAACCAGATGGCCTTTCAAGAGATTTTATCTGCTTATTGCTGGAGACAAGCTATCTGTTTACCAGCCATCCATGGCTGACCAGAAGAAAAGTACTTAATAAAAATTTTCCCTAAGGAAAATTTTGGTCACCCACTGTCTATGCATGTGCTGCTCCTTTTGCCATTTGTGTCTCAAGTAAAGCATTTTAGGTTAAATCCTTAAGGGGCTACTTTACTTACAATTTATTAATTAATTCACCTTGGAGGAAAGATGCACCAAAACTACACAGGCTGACCTGAAATGCATTTATTTTGCTTCCTTGTTTTGCCCACCAGGTTACAAAACATACACCCAGAGATGGCAGTGTAAGTGTACTATGTGGACTGGAGAAAATCATAGCAAATTACACACATCTGCCAAATTAAAATACAAACAACCGTTATCATGGGAGCATGCATCTTTGTGTATTTCAAAAAAGTGCAAATCAGATTACACATTTGTGTCAGCAGCCTTTCTACAAAATGCCTAGCCCATGAAAAGAGGGATAATAAACATATTAGGCACGTCAGCATCACAGATAACTGAAGAGTAATATTGCTTATCAAAGCATAGAGCCTGACCGACTAACCAGACATTTGCTGTGCTCTACAACAAACATTCACTTTAGGGGTAAAATCCTTGCAACCCTGTAGCTTGCACAGCAGTATCAAAGGCATTGAAATGTATAAATTGCTTAAATTATTATATAGAGCAGGGCATTATTTAAATATCCATTTGTCAATTAAGTTCCTTGCAAACTGAGGGGAAAAAAAGATGTGACTATGAATGAATGAAAAGGGCAAAAGGCTTATATCCTCCCAGTACCCATTAGTCAGAACAGCAAATAACTTGCATTAAAATGTGAAGGAATATAATGTGCAATTAAAATAGTATGAAGAAATAATAAAGCATGAAATTACATTTGGTATATTTTCATCTGATTGAATTGAAGGTCACGTGTGCTTTGTGTCAGTGTGCCTGCTGGGTTATAGATAATGTAGCTAAACATATCTTACATCAGGTTTTGTGAAACAGCTTCCTACTCACAGTGCATTATGGGAGCACATGGCCCATTGGCCACTGAGAATTACAGTGTTTAAACACAGGCTCATAGAGTGACTTGGAGACCCCATGTTGCTATTAAGAAGAAACAATTTACCATTACACAGAGAACACTATAAATGAGGTGTTCAGTATTGCCCCAACAGTATGAATACTGAATACAGTATGAATACTGTTAGGGCAATTGTTAATCTAAAACATATTACTTGATATTCAAAGCGACTAGCGAAGATAGTGATCTCCATTCATTCATTCATTCATTCATCTACAGTAACCACTTTATCCTGGTGAGGGTAATGGTGTATCTGGATCCTATCCAGGGAAGACTAAGTGCAAGGCAGGAATACACCCTGAAAAAAACAGTGCTGGACACCACAGTGACACATTCACGATCCATCTACTGGCATGTTTTTTTTTTTTTTTTTTTTTTTTTTTCTAGTTTGAGACAGAGTCACAGTCTGTAACCAAATTAGTGGATCTCAATGATATTGCAAAAGGACTTCAAATATTATAAGCCATACATCTTGGCATGTGTCTAAATATAAACACTGCAGATTACAGAAAACACAGAAACATATTTAATGGATATATTTGCTCTCTCTCTCTCTCTCTCTCTCTCTCTCTCTCTCTCAACCTCTTTCCCCTACAAGCCTGAAAACATTTGTGGCAATATAAATCCCATACAACTGCATGTGTTTAATCCTATACAATTGGTGTGTGTGTGTGTGTGTGTGTGTATGTTCTGTTAATATTCAACCACCAACATCAGTAAAATTGAGGTTCCTTTCAATCTATAGCAGTTAATTCTGGTGGATGACTTCTTCCTATTTAAGGGTGAAGGATTCAGCCACTTGACTTAAAGATGTCAGGATTAGGAGAATTAAGATAGTCCTTATTCAATAGACTTATTAAGTAGTTTCAGCGCTGAATGCACCATTATTAATTCATTCTTTGGAGAGGTGGAAAACACTGCTCTCCAGCTACTGCTTACTTTGCTTAATGTATTTAACACTTTTGGTGTCCTGCTTTCCTTTTGTGTATATTATAATGAGTGTCAGTGAGAGAAACTGGCAAGTAAAATTCCAATTATGTATATATTACTTGGCCATAACATAATAAACACACATTCTCTGTTATATTTAACATTTTTTTTTTAACATGAGCAGTACAATGGTGCATTTGGCAGCATTGCCAACACATATCTGCAGGGTCTGGGCTTAATCCTGAAGTTAAGTTACTATATTTGCAGAGTTTCACAGCACTTCCTGTGTCTACATGTTTCCTCTTCTAAATCTACAGTAGATAGTTTTGCTATTCTAAAATATCCCTTTGATATGAACAAGCATGCAAGTGTACATATGTGTGTGATACCCTGGGAGGAACTGTGATGAATTCCAGAAGTGTTGCAGCATTCCTGGGATAGGCTCCAAATCTTCCACAACCCTGACAATGATAGATTATTACTGAAGATAAATCAATAAATTGTTTTTAACATTTGCTCATATACATTGTTTCACTTTGTCTTTCAAATTCTCACCTTTTCTCTCACCTGCCTTTGTTTGACTCTTTTCTAGCAAATATGGTATCACTGACATTTGGTGAACATGTGTCATGCATTGTGTCAGCATGTGTTTTCTTCTTTCTCTGCCCACTTGCCTCTGACTATCTTTCTCTCTTTCTGCCTGTCTCTGTCTTTAAAACCTTTTCACAAGTTCAGTTTGATTCCTTTAGTCATCCATCTGTGTGCCCTTTGCAGTCTGCACTGTTTGAGTTGAGCTGAGTCGATCAGGTCAGGTCGTGTTCTGATAAAGTGCATAAGTGAGGGCTTGTTCCAGCACACACACAGCCTTTGCTAGAGAGTCTTTGAATAGCTAAAGTAAGCTCAGCTAAATCTCAGACAAAAGGAAGAAGCATATTTGCCTCTTGCAGGATATTAGCCATCGACCCAGTCTAAAAGGACACTGATGCACAATTCCATCATCTTTTTCCAGTACTTTGGCCTTCTAGGAGACATTGTGTCAGACCAGGCTCAGTTTCTCCCCTAGGGATGCATGCCCAGGGCATTCTCCATCACTTATATTCGAGCCAAATCCCATTCCATTTTGTCTTAGGATTAGTTTCACTTGTTTTAGTACCCAGACCCAAGTACATACAGTATGACCTTCAAAGGACTCAAGAAGGTCAATCAGATATCTTACGAAATGTAATTATAAGGTAGTGCTATCTTTTATATCCCATCTTATTCTGGATGTCCATGGTCTCCTGCCTGATGTAGAGACTTTTGTCCCTCTTTGAAAGTTGATGGGCTGTCTTGTATGTGGCTGTCTGTGCCATCTTCTATCCTCCTTTAATGGCCTGTCATCTGGGTCATGTCACATACTCGGGATTGTACTGTCACACCTATGCCCACTTTCCTTTCAATATTAAATGTAGCTGGAACACTGATCATTGGCTTCAGCCATGTATTTAACACCTTTACTTCCATTACTTCCATCTGCTGGCTGTTTATATAATCTTTATTTAGTCAGCGTAGTCTCCTGTAGTCAGTATAACTGAGGCCAAAATAAGAAAAGCAATGGCACGAGACATATGACTGAGGCTGGAGCAAGTTCAAAGAATGGAAGGAAGAATGCCAGAAGAAGAAGCAACCAGATCAGTGACCAAAAGAAAAAGAAAGGACAGAGACTGACAGAGGGGAAGAAACAATGCAAACGCCAGGGCTTACTATGGGCTGTGTGAAAAGGCAGGAACCATTAAGAGTAAAATTACATATAGCTCATTTTATATTTATTATTTACAACATATGCTGTACATGGCCACCCTTATGCTCTATGCATTTTCTCAGGCAATGTGTCATGTTTTTGCTAATTTTTCTCAACATATTCAGACCAACATATTTGCTCAACATATTCCAGGGGATGGAACAGAGGCAGAGACACAGCCATAAGCTGATGTAGAGAAAGAAATTGAGCTAGGACCAGGAAGAGACACTGAGCTTGAAAAGACAAGGAGCAGGGCAGAGACCCCTTACACCTTCAAGGGCACAGACTGAAATAGGAAATGAAAAACTTAGACCATAGCTGGAAAGACAACTGAAGTATGAGGTGAGTAGGCCTAGCCCATCTTGACTACAGAGTGGTCAAGGGGTATGTTCAAGACCACAGGGCCATCTCAAAGCTTTGCTGACACACACCTTACATAAGATACATATGTGATGTAGATTTATTTAATTGTGATATGACATTTTGTTTGTTTGAGGTTCAGGTGGATGTCTTGCCAAGGCTGGAGGCCATTGGTAGGGATCTTGGGAGTTGCCACTTGAGCAGGATCCCATATTTTGGTGAGGGTGGAGCAGCTATGAAGGAGCTTTGACCAAAGACATTAAGGCCATAGCACAGAGTAAACCACTAACCAGAGCTTTAGCGTTGTCTACCAGCGAGTCATGAGTTCATTATGGTAATGCTTGTTGGTTGAGGAAAAGTCATTTTCTCACACTTGAGTGAGCACTCAAACAGGAAATCCATTATTCACCCTGTATTCCTAACATAATTATTGAAAAATGAATGCAGGTCAGCAGGAATTTGGGTCAAAAGAGCTGGCTGAAATGGAGCAAGATGTAGAAGAGGATATACATGCTTTCAGTCACCACATGGACTTGTTGTCTTCAGCTGCGCTTTGCTCAAAATTTCAGTCCTTCCAATCAAATTCCCATTCCTAAGCCAATATCACTACATGCAGCATAAGGAAAGATTTGGAGTGATGGCTTCTGTAACATGTAAGTGCCAGAGGCATCTGGATGTACATGCAGAGTCTCTTTATTGTGGACTTTCCAGAAATCAAGGTCAAAATCTACAGTATCAAATCTATACTCATAATCCACAGGGAGAGGTAGAGGACAGAATCAAGAAATAGCTGAAACTGAGAAACCTATTAAAACAAGGGGACTAGAAGCTGTGAGAACTAAATAAAGAAAATATGAGTCAACATACCTTAGAAGTGCAAACACCTCAAAGGCAAAATTTTATGTGTTGCCACTTTATTGGTACTAAAGGGCTAAAGGGACCAAATTACAGAGAAGAACACAGAGCAATGGGAACTAAAAAGACTAATAACAAAAACCAGGTAGTAACACTGATCAGATGTCATGGTCAGGGCATAGTGGATACTTCACAGAATATTTCTCAAAGCTTCAAGAATGTGCTGTTAGTAAAGACAAAAAACCTTCCATTGTATAGTTAAAATATCAAACAGTCTACCAGTAATGGAAATTGAGGTCTTTTCTCTTTCTATTAAAAGTATAATCTCATCTCATGGATTTTGACATAAGCTTTATGTAAATCTTACAGTATTACTTTATAAAATATTCATACCATGATCATGAATGTGTTATGAAGGCCCAAAATATGGGGACCCTTAAATAAAGTGCTATCTTTATATCTATAGGGGAAATAGACAGAATAGTCATCTCACACCAGGGTGAGTGTGGGGTCGGGAGAAATTAATCATCGATTTAGAGTTCAATCCTAAGAGCAGCTAAACACGCTAAATGGCAAAATAAACATTATTTCAGTTAGAAATCAGCAGATACTTTTTTCCTCACAAGTCTACAAAAAGTACAGTCATTTGTTTAAACCATGCTAGTTACATCAGCGGGATTTTCTGAATTTCTACCTAAAGAGAGAGATACAGCATTACTTTACTTCTGTAGCCTGTCCAGCGCTCACTTCCTCATTTGTGCACTCTTCTCGAACAGATCAGCATAGCTTCAACATTCATGCTAATACCGCCGTCAATGCTATCACGCTCATCAGCACAACTGTGTCATATAGCTGCAATGTATTCTGAAATTTCCAACAAATGCTTACTCCGCTACTTCTATGCTGGATTTCTCATGAATATGATATTGAACATCACTGGAAAATGGTGAGTGAGAAGAGAATCTCTTCGTTTTTGGGAGCTAACAGCGAAACCTGACCATTATCCCTTACGTTGTGATCGTTTAAATATTTTCTCCTATTAAATGCTACTGTTTTTGGATTGACTTCTCACAGGAATAATGAAAATACAGCACCAAATAACAAATGAACAACAGAATTGCTGAACATATCACAAATATTTCAATATAGATACGTAGTATTTCATGTGTTTCAAGGTTTTCTTTTAACTACCATTATTGACGATATTGACTGAGTTACTTCACATAACTTCTGTTATGTGTCAACATCTCTACAGCTTTCAGGCTTATATTAGTGAAGAACAATAGATAAAAGCTATTGCTGTTCACAACACAAGAACTTGCCAAGTCCAGTTTTTACCATTAGTGTGTGACTAATGCTTTTTAGTGTGTTAATGTTTTCTGGCAGAATGATAGAGAGTTCCAGAATCCTGTTTCACCCAACAGTGACTCTCAAACTAACCTGCTCAAATAGAGAGAAAGAGAGAGAGCAAGAGAAAGGCAGCCTAACACAATAAACTCTCTGGCAGTGATTTAGCAGTGGACTGGACTTCACACAGTATAGCAAGAATCTCACCGTTACTCAATCTTCAGGCTCTTACTGGTTAAAAAAAATAAATAAAAAATGGGCCAAGCACAAAATGGCAAAATATTGAGCTTTTAATGGTTTTAACAACAAATCATTGGTCAGGAAATTAGCAAGAGTTAAACAAATAGATAAAGGAACTTAGTATGGGAGAGCTTTTCCCTTTGATTTCTTTAAATGTTTAAGCCTTGTGGTCCTTGATGGGCTGCATCAGGTGTGACCAAATAATGACTAATCTTTTAAGAAAAAAAAAAAAAAAAACATCCCAGAAGATATTTTTGGAAAATTCTGTACACCCAGACATGTGTTAGTTTGAATTTTACATCAAACATTTTAATCATTATCATGATTTTACCTTTGCATACAAGAAGACTATATAAGTGAATTTCCCTGTTTCCAGCTTTTCCCCAAACACTTCACTGCAACAAAAGTGCTAATTTTCTGACCAATGAATTATTAAGAACATTAAAAGCTTAATATGTGCCATTTTGGGCTTGGCCCATTTTTTTGCCCAGAAGTGTATAAAGAACCCAATTTTATATCGAAGAGTGTAGATGCAACATTTTGTTTGCAGTTAAAGTTATGCACATGAAAGTATTAAACATATAATAATAATAATAATAATAATAATAATAATAATAATAATAATAATAATTATTATTATTATTATTATTAATAATCACATGCAGTGTCACTAAGCCACCAATAGAGGGCAGTCACTGTGCACAATTAGTTACTGTATTGCTGAACTCAAAAATAAACCTCAGTAAAGTAAAATATATATGTATCTCTCAGATAAACACTCAGAAACAAAAATGGAACATAAAAGAAAATAGATGTGAGTGTATCTGCGTTTAAGGCACCCACCCACACACGCACATGATATGAGAGTACTTGTAGGTCCATTACTGTCACAGGAAATTAACTGTCCTATTTTAACCTGCACACTGAGGTCATTAAGATTACTGCATATATGAGCTCTCAATTATATTTCCAAAAAAAATAAATAATAATAAGAGCTTGACTTTTTCCCTACACCCAACAACTTTTTAGTTGATTATCTAGCCCTTCATAAGTTGGTTAAGTTGTGGTGGATGTAAGGAGTGGGGTGGTGGGGTGGACTGGGAACAAAAATCAGCCTGTATTACTGCTTTCTCAGTTCTGCTCTCTGCATCATCACAAACCCAAGCAGCTGATTTGGAATTAAAAGTTTTTCTCCAGCATGTTCTAGTCTACGATGTGTCCACAAAAATAGGAAATTAATCATCAGAATTTAATGGACTGAAATCATCACAAGTAGGGTCTCTGAGTGGTAATGCAATGGGACAGTCTACTGGGAAAATTGCTGAACTTTCTAATGACGAGTCTGCCCCTGAGAATACTACTCTTGCTATCTGCATGTTCAGTCACTGTCACTATTAGAGGCTACATGCTGCTATTTTTTGCAGGCTGCTATCTTTGCACACTGAAACTCCATGGTACTTGTTAATAACTACTGTCTCTTTACTGCTGTCACTTACTAATAACAACCTTATGACAACGCACACTTTACAAGCTTTGCATAGTAATAATCACTCAATTTTAAATTGTTAGCATTGTTGCCCCACAATGCCTAAAGCTGCATTCACAAGAACTTTCTGATATTCATCACAGAACACATTTATATGCATTACTGGTACATAGTAGGCGTGTTGCAGGCAGAGATCGATATGATGTGAAATATATTTAATTTGGCATTATCTGCACACACACTGACAGCCCAGGCAGAGATGGTATGAGTAATGACGAGCTCATGTTTGAAATGAATGGGTCAGCATGTAACACTCAGCATGGTGGTGGTATCATGTAAGTACCACCCCTCAGTAAAAAGAGCCAATCACCTTACACAAGTTCGGTCAGCCATTTCAAGGTCATCTTGTTGATCCTGGCTCTCTACCCACATAAGTAGATAGGATCCTTGTATCCTATATTCATGTATGACGGAAGGTAAGCCCAGGAGCATTGCTAAGATGGCTGTTGAGTGGTCAGGCTTTACTATAAGGACTTTGAAAGCTGCTCATGATAAGCCACATTTATAGACTTAGTGCTAAATTGTACATCTTTCAATGACAACTGCAATTAGTTTCTTCTAGAGCTTCCTCAAAATGCCTGAATGACTGATGCTTATTAAACTGTTTATTAATGGCTGATGCATGCGCACATCAATGCACATTCTATCAAAAGTTACAAGCTGGTGAATGTAATGTTTTAATGTTTTAAATACAAATAAATCTTACATATCTAAAGTCATAAACTGACTCACAAAGAAGCTAGCTAGCAAGCTAATTACTATACAGTACATTACAGTACAATTTATAAATATAGGTCTATATAAAGTGTCTGAAACGGTAAATGGTTTACCTAAATGTTTTCTCCATTTCTATCCATCCCTTTCTTTATGCTAATGTTAGAGGCACCAGTTTAGTTCTGAAACATGAAAGTGTGATGTTTAATAGTGCAGTGTTATCTTGGGCAATGGGAAATAATAATAATAATAATAATAATAATAATAATAATAATCACCCTATTATAACTGTCAAATGTGACTAAAGAAAGGGAATATACACTGGAAAGCAAGCTATAATTACAACTTTCCGGATCAGTAATCAGTTTTGTGAACTATAAGCACAGACTAATCAATTCACTGGATAATTCTGTATGTGTGTGTGTGTGCATGCAGTAGAAGTGTGTGTATAATGGTCTTCTGGGTGGTTTCTTTCTCTCAGTGTGATGCCTGAAAGCATGCTGCTAAAATTATACAGTTGGAGCTGTGCTATTCATTTAATGTATCTATTTATCCTATTATCCTTTGTAATGTCAAATAATTCTTAAAATATATCATATGACACAGAGTGAGGCTGCGTATTTCAAAAATCAATATGAGAAAAAATTAAGATGAGAGATTACTAATCATGTGTGTGTGCGTGGGGGTTATTGATATAGTAGTATTTTGAGTAGTAACCTCATTCCTAAATATAATGTATAAGGTTTGGGAGGTTTCCTTTTGTGAAACCAAGAACTCTTTTTCGTAAGAAAAAAAAAAAAAAAAAACACCCATAAGGAATGGAATAAGGGCTGGAGCTGATTTATATCTAGCCCAGACTGTAGATTTATGTAGTTTATGAGTTACTGATTTTTTAGTCCTTCAATAATATCACAAGCAGTTATCATTTGACATGAGTCTACTAAACAGTAGATCAGCAAACTAGTGATGGTAAATATTTCTTTCTGGCTCGCGAAATGAAGAGTGTATTTGTTTTGTGTGTGTATGTGTGTGTGTGTGTGTGTGTCTGTGTATGGCAGAGTTTAGGGGATTGTTAACTAAGTGTACCTCATGGGAGAAGCAGAGAAAAGCCAGAAAAAAAGAAAGAGCAAAAAGGAAATTTCTCTGCCTCTGAGTCATTTCACAGAATCCTGAGAGAAAAAGGAGGTAATTTCCTCTCCGTCATGTGGATCAGCATAAATTAGCATGGAAATGGTAAAATCGGTGTGGGAGCTGTAAAATCCTCGGCTGCTCTAAATGGAAATGTGTGTGAAGTTTCATAAATACCAGAAGTTTGGCATTTAAATAAGGTTCATCTGTTGCATAAGGTCTTTATATACATTCATATATTATACAATCAATCAATGAGAGGTGTTACACACACACACACACACACACACACACACAAATGTGCATTGTAATGAAGTCCCCTAGGTTTAAGGACACTACACTTCAACAAGGGTGACAAATAGACATGCTGTAATAATAAGAAGGAAACTCTTTTCAATAATGCTTCAAGGGTTGTTTAAAGAGTTCAACTGCTCTAGTGAAGCTCTATTTAGAGAATGTCTAACCCATGTTAGTGTAAATCCACTGACACTCATGATTGCACCTAGATTTTCTACCCTGAGCTTTTCAATCCTGCTTGGTTCAAAGTGCTTGCCTAATTTCCACAGTTAGAACTGAAGAAAGACCATAATTTAATCGCAATGACAGATTTGTTCACTCAGAGCTGAATTTCATATCTGCCAAAGCACTTCCACTTTCTGAAAGGCATCATCTCTCTTTCTTTTCTCTCATACATGGTGATCAAGTAGTGTCTATGCACGGCAAACTGGTTTTCTCATCATGGCAAAAAGGCAAGCTGAAAGTGTGTGTGTCAAAGAGAGACAGCTGAGCTGAAACGTGTCTCGTTCAAAACACAGGGCCACACACTCTGCTTTCTGTTTCTCACTTTTCTCTAATTGAATGTCACTCGCCTTCTGAAAGGTTTGAGATCAGTTCGTCTGCGTGGCGCTGAGATTAACTGACCTTTGCTTTTGATAATAATTACAGCATGTGTCAAAAAATAAAATGCAAGATGAAAAAAAGGTCTTTTCACTTCGAAAAGGTTAAGAAGAAGCTGGGTTTTTAGATCTAATGAAATGTCATTTGACTTCCCTGAAGGCTGGATGGAAATAGCAATGCTCTCAGAACTTGGATCGTTAATTAAGTTTACTATGATTAGTAGATGACCTCATTTCATATATACAGCATTTAGTCGGTTTGAATCAAATCTTGATGTGTTTATTACACTCAGTGTGAATTAAAACAACCAGTGTGTACCCCTACATTCACACCAGCAAGTGACAAACTGACAAACGAGCATTCATTTACTAAGTACATGTGACACAAAGCTGCAATTTCAGCGACAGCGACAACCTGACAAGTGACATTGGAACTGAGATTTTCTCAGTTCTATGCAAATGAGGTAATATTTTTCTAAAGGGACAAATCCAAATGATTGGCTTGAACAAATCCTCAATCTTAGGCATATACTATAGTGTTGACATTTCTTCAGTTCCCCACTCCCAGCTTTAGTTCCTGCCATGAGTTCGTATTTACTGTTTGGTGCACAAAAATGAAAGAAAAAAATTATAACTGCGGTTTCATCTTATCCTGCCATATACAACTGCTCATTAAATGTGTATAGAGACATTATGAAGAGAAATAAAGGTTGAAAGGATAGTAGCAGAAACTGTTGGTGCCTCTTAGGAATGTACATAGCTAATACAATTAGCTTTCTTTGCTAATCTGCTACAGGTAATATCAAGCCTAGCAACAGAACTACATGCAACATGAGCATGTAAGAGGTAATCTCACTTCCAAACCAAACCGAGTGTGATTCAGCTGAAGTGAATTAACCTACATGCAGGAAGTGAAGCATATGTACAAGCTGTGTGTTACTGGTTTGAGATGCAAGTTAAACTGATATGCAAGTTTTAAACTGAGCTGAGCTGAGAAGAGAAGAGAGAACTGAAGAAGCAAGATATATGCCTTTGACAAAAGAAGAATGTATTGAAATCATTCTCAGGGTTGGATCTGGAAGCTGTCACAAGGTTTTGATGGACATACAATTAGAAGCATAACACCAGATGTGTTAACACAAGTCCATCATGAGTGGGAGAGACGACTCTGTGTGTGTTTACAAAGAAATGGCAATCATGTAGTGGATGTTTAATGTTTTTTTGCAGCAAAACCCAGCAGCTTTCATTATTATTTGGAAGTGGTCTCTTACATAATATGCTGTTTTCTTTACTGATTTATTTGTCATTTAATTTATCATTTATTTAGCATGTTCTGGATACGCATTTTTTATCCTTACTGCCAAAGGTCACTGCCAAAGAGTAGATTTCTGACCAGCGAGTTGCATATGTATGTTTTCACCCCACCCCTTCCCACATTCCCCACTGCAAATGTTTTTTTTCTTTATTGTTTGTTTAATTATGTGCAGTATGAAACTGAAGTTGATATTGAGGATCTGTCATACAAGTGATTGTGAATTAGTGATTACTATAAAAACAATAACATGTAATAATATAAACCTGTGGTAGTAAATTAAGCAACACTTGACAAATCAGATTTGAGAATTCAACAGTGCTGTGGTGTAAAAATGATTTAATTAAATGAACTATCAAGCTCTATTGAGGATACAGATACTAACAGGGAAGAGACTGGGACTAATGAGGAGGAGGAGACTGGGACTAATGAGGAGGAGGAGACTGGGACTAATGAGGAGGAGGAGACTGGGACTAATGAGGAGGAGGAGGTAGAGGAGGAGGAGGAGGAGTTGACTGGCACTAAAGAGGAGTTGGCATTCCCGAACAGTGAAAAGAAACATGAAATAATGAGGTCACATCTCTCTAAACTTGTTCTCAAATATGTGAAATAATTTTTCTGAGTCATAACCTCTTTATTTACATTGAATAAGATAGAAGAGAGACACACTGACAGTGGAAGAAGCAGACACTAAAGAAAAAGGAGGAGATGGACACTAAAGAAGGGAAGTACACAAATTAATGAGGGAGAGGAGATGGGGAGTCATTTTTCTTTAACTGCTGGGCCATATCTCGACACTTCCAGTCATGTTTGTGAAATCGGAGACCTATAGCTGATTGATTATTCACACTAACAACCACTAATGAACACTAATAAGACACAGTAATATTGGCAGGAAGCAAGGTGCTACAAGGCTCCTCACTGAAGCCAAATGTGTGAAACTATAGACACATTATTATCTGTAACTGATGTATCTACTGCACTAATAAACATCAGTGAATAGGAGGACAAGCAGGAGGAGACAGGCCATAATGAAATGGGGGATAAAGATACTAACGAAGACGATTTATAGGCTACCTGTTTCCTATACCTCATTAGAGACAGGTACTGAGTAGTGGAAGGAGGTACTCATGGGGAGAAGACTAACCGTGGAAAGGAGACAGGGATTATTAATGCACTGCCTTTGCACTTCTTCATTCAGTTTGAAACATCGCAGAATCATTTGGAGCGGTACGATAAATAAATGACTAAATGCAGAATAGGCCTTTTTAAAGAGGGGTTAAAAGAAGGTGGATAGAGTCTCCAAATTAGTGCCTTTCTCCTTAGGAGAGGCAGGAGAGGCATCATCTGGAGGAGAGGCATCAACATGACCATAGATAGTTATTTGTGTAACATCAGCCCAATTCAGAGTGGATGAATTTTACTTGTGGAGGTGGGGAAAACCAGTCCCATATATATATATATATATAACTTCATCCAAACAGACAGTTTTATGTATGCAACAGTATCTGCTTACAGCTTCCTGGTTTCAAACATTTTTTGGGGGTGGGTGACCCAAAAACTAAATTAAAAATAAATAAATAAATAACTGCAGGAACAGGACTATAGAGAAGAAAAACCTCACAAGATACTAATATTGCCACACAGAGGGTGCTTTCACATATGTAGTGTTTAGCTCAAACCCTGGTGCGTTTTTCTCTTTGGTGTTGTGCCAAGAGCGCCAGCTCGGTGAGGTGGTCTCAGTATGGTTCCAGTCAAAATCTAGCACAATTTGCTTGCAGTGAGAAATACATTCGAACATGTATCAACCCAAATACAGGAAGTGAACCAAACATGCTGTGTGTTTTCAGTTGTGGACCACATTTTTTCTGTAGATGTGAGCTGCTAAAATGAGCTACGAGGTGCAAACTGAGCCAAATGACAGAGCTGAGGAAATGTGACATGTTCTGGAGATTTGGACTGATGAAAAATAAGAGAAAATAAGTGGCATACATGATATATAAAAATGTTTTAACCTAGTTTTTTCTATAATAATACCATATATTGAGAGCAGCTCAGTGTTCTCTGTGCTCAGGTGATTTTTATGATTTCTACACATACTAGGCAAAGGTTTGTTTACTTTTTTTCTGATGTCATATTTCTTACCAACGAATGAAGGAGATTTATGCATGCATTTTGGCCAGATTTACTTAATTACACTATATGGCCAAAAGTATGTGGACACATGACCATTACACTCACATGTGGTTCTTCCCCAAACTGTTGCCACAAAGTTGGAAGCATACAATTGTCTAGAATGTCTTTGTATGTGGTAACATTACAGTTTCCCTTCACTGGAACCAAGGGGGCCCAAACAGCATGTCAATGCCCCTTTACACAAAGTGATGTCCATGAAGACATGGTTTGCCAAGGTTGGAGTGAAAGAACCTTGGTTAGGGATCTTACCTACAGGTTAGGGATCCTGAACACTAGAACCTAGAGGTTAGGGATCCTGCACAAATCCCTAACCTCAACCCCAATGAACACCTTTGGGATGAACTGGAACACTGACTGCACCCCAGGTCTCCTTGCCCAATGTCAGTACCTGATCTCACTAAAATTTCCACAGCCACGCTCCAAGATCTAGAGGAAAGCCTTCCCAAAAGAGTGGAGGTTATTATATCAGCAAAGGGGGACTAAATCTGGAATGTTCAAAATGCAGATATGGATGTGATATTTAGTGCTTATACGTTATGTTGGTAATCATTTTTCTCTATTTATTATGTTGAAGCTTCGTCATTACCTTCCTACCTCCCATAGAAATGCATCATGTAGGTAAAATAATGGTTTCTCCACCTTATATAATGCACTATATGTTAAAATTCTGAGCCATTTGGGATTCACACTAATGCAGATAACTTCCAGGAAGATGGGCATGTGATTTAAATAATGTGCTACTTCTGATCAGAGTCTAAATCAGAGACACGTATCCGTGAATATGTATCTCTGAATAGTTAGGATAAATTAAATCTGTTTCTTCATAGCATGTGGGAGAGCACAATGGAAGAACAGAAGAAGGAAGGAAACAGAAAGTACATAGCACTTTAGCCATGAGAGCTCTGGCATAAAGCAGGCACTCACTGTTCATGGCAAACGGAATGAAGAGATCATAATTTGTCATGATTTGTCATGTCAGTACTTTTTTACGGACTGCACATTCTGGTGTCTGGAGAGATTACACTGCATTTTAAAAGGACCTGTAATAACTCCAGGTGAAATATATCCTGTCTGAATTGATATGTCAATAAGGATAAAACTTTTCCTTCACTATGGATATATGAAGTGTTCTTTTCTATCATTTTTAGTGAAACCAAACTGAAACCAGGTATTGGTCAATAACAACAAATATACTATAGATAATATTCTGGGGGCTTCATTAAGTCATTACATTCCTAGCACTGGTACAGCCTACATACAAATTATGGTGATGTGAGCTACTAATGATCAAACACAACTTGCATTACCAAAAGCCCTACAACAAGCACTTATAATAAAGGTCAAAACAATCAGTTTGTATTAAAATGAGAGGTATGTATAGTACATGGAACTCATTTTAATACAAACTGCTTGTTTTGACCTTTATTGTAAGGGCTTGTTTGTAGGGCTTGTGCTCACATTGGGGTAATGACCATGAGTGCATTGTGAAATCACTCCTATGTCTCTCTCTCTCTTTTTTTTAATATCCCTTGAAAGTCGATCATAATTATAACAGATGTCCTCTGGCAACCTTACTTAACAGACATACAGTATGTCTGGAAAACAGTACTACAGACTAATTTTTTCCCTCTCTTTCTTTTCAGGAGAACTGCAGCAAGAGTGTATTAAGTTAGCCAGAGCTCACAGAGTGTGCAGCTTTGCTCTGTATGAGCTCTGACATGCTGTCAGTGTTGAAGAAGTAGCACTAGCTCCGGCTGACTGCTGAGTGGCGGGTTATATATTGCAGTAGTACACAGTTTGGCAGCCACCCAAGCAAACTGGTTTAGCTACCAGGGCCAGCTGGTATAAATGGCCTAGATGGATTAAGCCCTTCTTCTCTTTCAAGAAAAGTAAGTAAGTAAATAATCAAGCAAGTGAAAAAGCAGGTAAGTAAGTAAATAGGTAAATAAATAAAAGGTTTGATTTTTGCCATCCACATCCTCTTATTTGCTTGATTTGAATTTTTTTCCATTTGGTTTAACCAACAAAACACCAACTCCATCAGAGGTCATAAGAAAAAAAAAATACATTAAAAGCTTGGGCTGATTTCTTTCTAGCCCAGACTGTAGATTCATTACACTATTGTACACTTGGTAAAGAGCTGCCTAGATTTTATGTGCAGTGGTTGAGAGAGCGCATCTGAAATACCAAATGGGTATAATAAACAGAAACGAGATGGATTACTTTCTTCATAATTTAGTTTTTGCAGTAGATTTTATTCCACCTAAATGCATTGGGAGGAGAAACTAAAAGTAGATAGACTAAGCACACATTCTCCAATCGAAGTACAAATTATACATTGAAATAACTGTATGTTTTGTGTGATCTGAACAAAAGAACTGGCTAACGGTAAGTACAACTATTCTGTTTATGATGCTTGCTATTCAGAAAAGACAAAGCCTGAGTATGGATTTGAAAACACAAAAGAAAATTGGACCCCCAAATGGTGTTGCCTTTCTTTGTGTTGTGCCTGTTAATTGTGTGTTTGTTCCTGTGTGTATGTGTAATAGTTTTATGACTATGGTCTCATAATAGCAAGATACTATTCACTGTTACTGATTACTGAACTAACATTTTCATACCACTGTGAATCTGATGAAATGCTCTGCTCTAAATTTACCACTCTGTTCAGTCATTTTATTGAAAAAAAAAAAAAGTGTACTTCAGACATACTGGATTCTAGCAATCTGACTTTTGAGACATTGTTCACATCACCAAAGCAACCATAATTGAAAAATAAGATAACATGCTGATTGAACCCACTCTATTGGCAGTGAGAAAGGTGACAAGTTGTGTGCAATAGGGGTTGCATAGACTAGTCGACTAATGTATTCACTAATAACCACCATGGGAATGGTAACTAGTCAGGCTGGTGGGAAAAGGCTTGAGGAAGACAATAAAAAATGCAGGTAGATGGTAGGCTAAAGAATACATTCTAAATGTATCTTATTAGTCTGAAAATATTTCAGCCTAGATAAGGCCAATTCCACTGTCAGGTAGTGGTGGAGACAGATGCAAGGCCAGGCTTTTATTGGATCGAACAAAGACAAAGACAAAGAAAACTAGATCTACAAAGGAAACAACAACAAGAACTACGAGAACGAGGCAGAAAACAGAAGCTTCACAATAAAACACAGAAACATCAGGACTTAAATAACAAAACTAATCAAAGTGAAACTGAAAACGTGTGCATAATAATGAGTAATAAGGCAATGCTGGGAAATGGAGTACAGTACAGCCATTATGTGAGGAAACACACTCACTGTGACTCGTGTTAACATGACATCTACACTTAACTATACAAGACTACACTGGGAGAAGGCTTTTTTCTTCTGCTTCAACAGATCATTAACATTTATATCACTTTTTATATCACTTTGCATGAAGTGAAGAGGTGTTGATAGGCTGGAGTTGAACAGACACTTCTGTAGACATCACATCCTCCATCCATCATTAAGATATAAGGAGCTTTCATGCTGCATGCTCTCAGTTTCAGAATCACTGATTTAAGCTGATCTTCATGAATACCTTTTAACAATTGATACGTCCTTTAGTAGTGTGATATGATACACATGTTTATTATTTGTACATGTATTGTACTGAATTATTTACTTTCATTGTTAACAGTATAGCCTAAAAAAGTGTTGAGGCTGGAAGTTTAATGCGTAGCCTGTGTTCGGCTGTTAACTGAAGTGCAGTTTGACATATTCTTTGCTGCTAAAAGTAGTGATGTCCTGAAACAGCTTTTGCTTTAACTATAGAAAGGAATCCAAGGCGACCAGGGCAACTAGTAAAAAAAAAAAAAAACAGTAGTCATGCAATGCCAAAGCCCATATAACTGGTGAGGGACAAGTTTTACAATCAAGATAAAAGAACAAAATAAATCATCTTCCTGTCATTTATTCAGCTTAGCTCTCTCCTTTCTCCTGCTCTGATTCTCTCAGTTTAACCAAAGATCAAGACTACAAGATAAATGGTCATTTAATGTCTCATGTGGCCATCTTTTCCTTAAGTGTCCTCCTCTACCTGGCTCTTTTCCATGTAGTTCTGCATTATTGTGTGCTTATGTGCTATTGACCAATTATGCCTTTATTTTCTGCTGGGTTTCTCTGTGAACATGCTGATGATTTGATTTATGTAGAAATGATTTCCCTGTTGGCATCTCTAGTTTTTGTATCCCCAATGACAGTGGCCTACTTTATCCAGCATCTCACACACACACACACACACACACTTGCATGAGCAGCTGTATTGCCCAAAGTCTCACAAACATTTGTTTGTGTGTGTGTGAATAATGTGCTTTGGCTTAAACAGAACCCAGCAGCTGCTTGTTCTTTTACAGCCTCTTTTATTATAGAAAAAAAGGCATGAATAAAACTATATGAACAGAAATGATGGACACTTCTTATACAATGTGTTTAATAATTAGTGATATATGTTCTGTGAGTGGAAGCTGCTGCATGTAAGGTGTATAACAGTATGATAATCATTGGAGCCAATATAGATAGTTTTATGCGCTTAAGAGCGTCTGCATAGAGCTTTCAGTTTTGTTAAATGCTGAATAGACTAATTCAATGAGGTAAACAATAACAAGTTACTTACCAATAACATAAGTTACTGCATGTGTCTATTCCTGTGTAAAGCTGTCTCATGGAAAATGAAGATATATACAACAAACATGACATACAAAAATTAACAATAAATGATTGGTTTTTTTCCCCATGGACTTTAAACTGTGAGCAGACACTGTATGTGTATGGCCATGCGAGTTAGATGGCTAGCTGCTTGGCTCTCTTGTTTGGTGATTTAATGCATTACACAGCTGAGTATTCAATGGCTCAGGATACAACATACAGCTTGTATTAACCTCTGGTTTGAATGTCTGTTAGACTCTGATACAGTTTGCTGATGACTCGGTAATGTAACAATTCTGCTTTTAAGTATATATCAACACCGCAATGTAATATTTCGTATAATTTGATATAAAATGTGTACAACAGAGCCAGCAGTTATTGAGTATCCAGCCACCTTTGTTCACTGCAGCAACCCAAGCGTTTCATATTGCTTTGTCTTTTGGAAATCAATACACATAATATATGAATGCAAGTTTGTTCCTGGCCTGAGGGAAGTGAAGAACATCATGGTACTAATTGTAATTTGGACATAAATATTTGTTTGAAATGGTCTCAGCAACAGAATTATGGAGAGAAAAAAAATAACAGCACACAACATAATATTACCTCAGTACAGCAGTGATATGGTAAATCTCAAATGTCAAAACATCAAATGTCAACGTTTAAAATCATAACATGAAGCACCACTTTGAAGCAAAACATAAAAAAAAAACCTTCCAGTGGTATTATTTACAGCCACAAACAAATCAGTAGTGGTTCAGCATAAAAACATAAAATACAGCAAGGAAACAAACAATTTTCTGTAACTAGAACTTTAAAAAGATTTGTTACATAAATATGTCTACTTTAGGGTGCTTGATGGAATCTTTTTCTCCAAAGCATGTAGGAAACGCTTGTATCTAGGAACCATTGCTTATCATAAAAACTGTCCTGTGCTCATCCCAGGACTCATATTCACAATCTGAACATCCTTTCATACACACATAGTACAGTTTGTCTTTACTCTTCTACACTAATGATTTACAGTCCCACTATCCGGTGTCACCCAGATAAGGATGTGTTCCCTTTTGAGTCTGGTCCCTCTAAAGGTTTCTTCCTCACGTCATCTTGGGCAGTTTTTCCTTGCCAATGTCACCTCTAGACCTCTGGATTGCTCATTAGGGATATAAGTCTGCAACTGGATTTCTATAAAGCTGCCTTTTAAGGTAACTTCTATTGTTAAAAATGGGAGGAAATTTGAATTGAATTGGGGTAAAGCAAAAAGAAAAAAAAATTGTAAGTGAAAATGTTCTCTATATTTGACTCTATTCAGCAGAAAGGTTACATTATTCAGTTAGGAAAACTGCTTAAAATAAGTGAAATCTAGTGGTATGTTTAACAGGATCACTCTTGGCCTTTATAGCAGATTTCATTTCATTGGTATACTGACATAATGACATTTTTTGCACACACACACACACACACACACACACACACATACACACACACACACACACACACACGCACTGCTACATTACTACAGTTTTTCATGTTAAATTATCATATAGGATGACAGATCACGACTTGAGCGTGTCAATTTAATTTGATGAGTGGGAGCTCTGAAATCCCCATTTGCATAAGATCGGAGATAATTGCTCTTTTTTAATGCAATTCATGCTCCTGTACACACCAATTATGTACGAGCTCTTAAGCCTAATTCATTAGTGAACAAATGCAGCAGTGCCATGCTTAATCAAATATTGCGCACGGTCTGACCAACACACCAACATCGATTAAAGGTCGATGTTAGACAAAATGAATAAGACAAGATGAAATTGACCGAAAGACCAAACTCCAGCTGTTGCTTATTTGTGTAGTGGCCTGGGAAAACCTTTCACATGTGAAAATTTGACATTTTCTAATAAACACTATAAAGTATAGTTCTGAGAGTCGTTTTAAAATACAATATGGTTCTCTTTTGCATGTTTCTTTATCAGATGTAAAGTTTTAGCATTTTGGTTACATCTGGTTACTCCCAAATGTGAAAAAGGAGAAAACTGTATTTAAAGATTCTATTTCAGTCAAAGATGCTTAGCCTACTTCTACATTTATAACCTAATCTACTTATGGCATAACTGTAAATTTAAAGAATCAGAAGTTTACAATTGGAACTGAGTTCTGACTTTAATTAGAACATGTGAAAGGGACTTTCGAAAAACACATTTTAGAGTTGAATGAACTAAAAAAACACAATAGTTAGCAAAGAAAAAAAAAACCCACAGAAACAGCTGGATGTACATAGATAAAATAATTAAGCGATGAACACAGAACAGGTGGACACAATCAGATAACAAAGTAATGACAGAACAGGGGTGGAGACAGGAGTAGAATAAAAACCAAAACAAACATGAGCACATGGCATTTATTGCACAATGCATTTAAAAACGAGCCTCATCCGGTTGCTTACTGATCTGTTCATTTTAACATCTGTAGGGAAATAATCACTGATTACTTCACTCACATCCATTCTGTTGACTAAATTTCTTCTTATTGCATTTAAACTCATTTAAACATTTGTAAGCTTTGTTCGCTGTTGTCTGTACAGAGTTTGTTAGCGTCTTCTCTGTTTTGATGATGTGATGGAGCAGGAGAATCACGGACATTTTGACACATTGAAAAGCATACTTAGCTAGCAAGGTTTTAGACATCTTTACAAAGACTGACTGTTTTACTGCTGTCCTTGTTAAACTGGCTCCTTTCACAATATGAACTTTGCAGGAAGACGTCAAGGAGTTAGAAAGGAGAATAAAACATTTCCACACTGTTTTGGTAAAATATATTTGTGTTTTCTTAAAGTAGAGTTAGAGGCGGAAAGTATTTTTGATTTTTGTCTTTTTTTGGTCTGTTTTCCACAATTCAGCCATAGCAATATCCAACATTTTCCCCCAGATCAACACACAAACAGTATTATTCAGTTTCAATTCTCTTCCTCATTAAAGTCACCTGAAACACCTTCAGATGCTTTTATTTTTGAACGCATAAAGCCATACCCAAAGGTTACCCTCTAACCCATAAATCTTAAAGTTAACATACATACAGGTCTATCAGTGGAAAGGGGCAAGCCATCTAAAACTGGGAGCATTTCGACATTACATACTCATTAAATCTTGATTTTCTGTATAATTGTGTCTTGTTGTGTAACTCCCATGTCAAGAATCTTATTATCCAATAAAGAAAAAAAAATGTTATGGCCTTCAAAACAAGTCTTGAGTGACTTTAATGACTCCAGCTGGACCACAGGCTAGAGCTAATAAGCTGTTTTTTTTTTTTAATGAGTAAACAGCTTTACCCTCACACTGAATTTATACCGAGGTTAACTCAGAAAGCGTGAAGCAATGAGCCATGAACAGCACACAGTTCATGTAATGTTTTGCGATTAAAGTCATTTTAATTTGCTGATATGCATATTTATATAATGAAAAAAAAAACCCTTTGGTGGGTGTAAAACTAAGACAATGGGAAGAAAATAATGAAGTACAAACAGAAAAGTAGTAATTAAATGAAATGAACTGTAAGAAACAGTATGACTAATGCAATCAATAGAAAATAAAAATGTTAAATAAATAAATAAATAAACCTCTTAACCTCCCAGTGTATTATTCAGTTTTTAAAACATTTTATTTAGCTACTAAAAGTCAACAACAACAACGACAATAATAATAATAATAATAATAATATATTTACATATACATATAAAACATACAGTATATTGCACCTTTTTCGTACCAACTGTTGCCTTAGAATTAGGAAAAAAATAGAGACAAATAATAATAATAAACAAAACATACACACACACAAAAAGCGCACAGGTCAGCACACCGAGTTCTTTTAAAACAGCACACACCAACAGCATGGCTGCATTAGCACCAGGCACCACTTTTGCAAACACAGCGCCATGGATCCCCAGAGGCACAGAGCTACGTAAGTGCTACACAAAGCGAGAACAAAATTTTGAGACCACCCAGAACAAGACACACTACTCTAATAGCAATGAATGGTGTACAAACCTAATTATCTTGAGGTTATTAATTTATGTTTTATTTGGAGTATTCTAGTCCAGGGATGAGAGGAAAACCTCACCAAGGTCAGTCATATCAATTAATCATAAATCAATCAATCATAAGTAAAGAAATAAATAAAAACTAAAAGAGTAATAGCTTTGTTCTAATACACATTTTATTACACATATTATATAATACATTAATGAAATATTTTAATAATTAAATAATTTACTGCATCACTTGGATTCATATATTTATTTAAACAAGTACGTTAAAAAAAAAAAAAAAAAAAAGAAACTCTATTTTTGTGTGTTACCGTATGTATATCCATATTTCCATAATCTATGGCAGCATGAAAAATACAAATGCTGATGAGATGTTTTACCACAGCAAGAGGCAGGGTTATAACAGAATTAACTAATTAATCTAATTAACAAATTTGTAATTAATCCTCTAAGAGATAAAATTTTGCCCATAGCAAATGTGGATCTTTTTGCTTCTTAGTTTCCACAGGCTTAACTGATCCAGCCAAGTGGTTTATCTTTAATAATGCTATGATTTTAATTGGATTTTTTTTTCACCATTTATCTTTTATGAATAAATACAAACTTTCTCTGTTATATTGAGTGACTCGGCAGTGTACAAATGTGTAAAAAAAGTCAACTTGATTACCAATATAATAAATAATGGAAAAAACTGTTTAGAAAAGTTTTATATAACAAAGTTGAACTCAGAGAGGCCATGTTCCAATATTTTATTTCACCTACATTAGTTGTGAGTCCCATTGAAAGCAGACACACTAATAATGCATGATTAAAATTGGAACATTAATTTAGACACATTAATGGGTGTTAATGATTTTCCAGTGTAACAAGGTCAAGGTTGAAATTAATATGATCTGCCCTATTCCTCCTTTGGGTGAGTGGGGAAAAAAAACCTGCTTGGAATCACAGTAGGGAATTAAAAGTTTAACTTAGGATTCAACTTCAGCCATGTCTGTAACACGCTGTATCATCTATACAATCAGTAAAGCTACAAACGATAGAAAAATGACACCAGGAGAAGAGGTGGCTTGGGTAAAGTTGAGTCAAATTTAAAACCCCAGGAAGTGGAGATGAGTTCTGCTGAGCAAATCCAGGGGAGTGTTGACCTCTACTGTGGATATATGACTGATGGAACACTTATTTTAGGAGACAGTGGCAGAAATCCCTGGTGTTTTAGACACCATTTCTGAAGTTGAGGTTACTAGAGCCTTACTATGAGGTGGATGAGGTGGCCATTGATGTTAAAGGCATTGGATAAGGTTGAGGTTGTGTGGTTAACATGCCTCTGGAAGGTTGCATGGAGATCTGAGGCAGTAGTTTTGGATAGGCAAACTGGAATAGTGGTCTCTATTTTAAAAAAATGTATTCATCTTCAGTAACCACTTTATCTTGTTCATGATTGCTGTGGAGACTTCCAGGGATCATTGGGTGCAAGGTGGAAATACACCCTGGTTGGGATGCCAGACCATCACAACGCACTAGACACACACATTCACACACACATTCACACCTAGCTGTAAAAGTTGCCAGTCCACCTACTGGCATGTTTTGTGGAGGTGGGAAGAAACCGGACAACCCAGAGGAAACCCTCGCAGACATGGAGAGATCATGTGTAACTCCTCAGAGACAGTAAACTGAGCTCAGTGAACTGTAGCTCTGAGGCAACAATGGTACTACCATGCTAAAAAGGGACCAGAGAGTTCCAGTCGTAGGGGGAATGACAATCCTCCCAGGAAAATGCATGCCAAGGTTATAGAGGGAAGACATCTCAGATCCAGGTTCTGCCTAGGTCCCCACAGTAGACCAGCTCTTTTCAAGGGGTCATGGGAGTATGGTAATCCATTCTACAAGTGCTTTGTAGATTTGGAGAAGGCTTATCATTGTGTAACTCAACATTTGTTCTGGGAGGTACTGCAGGGATATCTGGGTCACTACCTCATACAAGCCAGTTTCTGTATGTGTGCAGTGTTCTTTTTCTTGCTGTTAAGTTGAAATTGTTTAAAAGTAGATGTCAGACTCTGTCAAGGGACTCAACCTTGTTTCACACTGGATGTGTGAGCAGAGCAGAAGCAGCACATAAAGAAGCAAGCGCCCATTATGCTTTCACACTGGCAGCGATTGTATCGTGCAGCTGAACCATGGCTTGTGTACCACAAATATAAGGATGGGCATTACTTTAATTTGATTTTAAATGTAAACAGTGTTAAAGTTCATACATCCAGGAGAAAAAAGCTCTTCAAGAGGCTTATTTTACTATTGATCCAGGTTATTTTCATTCTCTTTGTTTTCTGCGTAGTGCGAATAGTAGAATAGAATTGTTTTAAGTAGCAGCAGCCAACACAAAATATTCTGTGCTATATTTAAAAAAAATCCACATTCAGAGGAGGACATGAAGGGGGAGGACGACAGAACTTTGAAGTTTTGGTCAACCCGGGACAGTAACATGCTGTGTATATGTAGTTTATATGATAAAATTAATCTTCAACTTAAGCTAGACTTATGTATTTTAAATTATTTAATCATGCTTTTGTGGTTTGGGCAAATATCTCACATTTGAGGCAAACATTTCCATGTATTAATTTGCTGGCTGTTAACCGAATACATTTAAAGTGGCAAAGTGTTAACTGGGTTGAGATCTGGTGACTGCGAAGGACACAGCATGTGATTTACATCATTTTCATTCCATCAAAAAATTCAGTGAGCTCTTGAACCCTGTGGTTGGGGGCAGGGTCATTATGGAATAGACAGAAATGCTTCAATTAGGATAAAAGTGATCAGTCAGAACCACAGGATTGATTTGCAGTGGACATTCATTAGGAGAGGAGAAGTGGAACCAAAACACCCCCCTCCCCCCGCCACACACACACAGCATAGCAGAGACACTGGCTTTCCTTTCACTCATAATTAAATATATAGTATGTGTATATAATAAACTGTATATTATTGGCTTAATGTGGTAGCACTGTTTAGTATTCAGTAGAGTCTGATATCAGAGACTGTGTGCATTTAAACTGTGTAAATGCTGTAGTAGATAAGCAGGACTGAAAAACTGAGATACAGAAAGCAGTGTGGAAAAGATAACAGCTCACTGAGCTAGATAGATAGAGAGAGAGAGAGAGAGAGATGAGATGAGATTTTAGTAGTAGTCAATTACAGCCGCATATATTCAGCAGCTGTCTTGTCTCTCTCCCCACCTCCATCTATCCATGCATTCACCTGTCTGTGTATCCTTCCAAATTTACTGCAAGCTGTGCTTTACAAAGCTGCTCTAATTAGATACCAGTCGACACCAGCACAGCTTCTTTCCCCAGGCCATAATCCTCCTAAACAATGACCCTACCCACATCCTTACTATCTAATAAGTGGCATATGCACACTTTAGTGGATATAGCAATATCAATCTCTATGTCAGCCGACATGGTGGAAGAGGGAATAGCACTGTCGTGTCATAGCTCCAGGGTCGACACTTCAATCCTGAGCTCAGGTTACTGTCTGTGTGGAGTTTTACCCGTTCTACCTGTGTCTGCATGGGTTTCCTCTGGGTTCTCTGGTGGATTGACTATGTTAAATTGCCCTTAGGTGTGAATGTGTATGTGTGCATGCGTGGTACCCAGCAATGGCCAGGCATTCTTTCATACAACTATAGGAAACAGACACATTCTTTCATACAACTATAGGAAACAGACACATTCTTTCATACAACTATAGGAAACAGTGTGCTTAAAATATACATTTTTTTTAATCGCACAGTTCTTGTAATTATGCATTACCCAATAGACACATTCTTTGATACTTTGATGAAAATCTAGGAGGCTAAAATCTATTATAAATCAGTTGCTCAACAATAATACTCTTATGGTTGAGCAATACAAGCTCTCATCAGTGACATAATAAGAGTGATGTAGGGGCAAATTATTACATAAACTCCCACTTTTTTCTATATTTGTGATTTAAGTCTGTAATGTTATACTTTGTTTATGCCATTTTTATACCGAATACCAAATATGGCTAACAGAAAAGCTGCAAGTTCCTGGGGCACCTTCGCTAAGCTGTGTGCTTAGGCTGTCTACTTTTAGTTTCTCTTCCTCATTTGCATTCATTACACTTGTGACTATAGTATTTCACATGTGTCTTCTCAGTCCTTGCTGATGACGTGTTATGGATAAAAAATATCAGCCCAAATGGAGATCAAATCTAGGTTTCAATCTGTGTAATCAACTGACATGAATGTCACTGATAGCCTGCATGAGTCTACAGTCTGGGCTAGAAAGAGATCAGCCCCAGCCTTGATTCACCTATACACCATTCTGTGTGTTTTTCTTATGACTTTACATTTTATTTTTGAAAGACAGGGAGGATTAGCCTGCTAGCTCATTTATGCCAAACATACTCTGCTCATGAGTTCTCCTTGTTGTCTTATACTTGGTAATTTGTACTGCAGTATATTGTATAGTAAGTATATCATGTAGTGACATAGTCATTTGTTATATAGACTGTAAAAGTATCACAATCTGTATAAAGACAGCTGTAGGCTGGTGTACACACTCCACCCAGGGTCTGTTCTTAATGATAAACCAGGCTTTTTATTTTCTTAGCAGAAAGTCATAGAGCTGAGAATGTAAGAATATACTCTCACGCACACTTTCTATTTCTACAACACACAGAGGAGCAACAACTGGAGTTTACTACCAAACCCACAATACTAATGGGTCTCTGTAGGGTTTTGTAAATACACATGCCTGACTCTGTGTGTATTTTGTACATATTTCTAGAGGCACAGTGTGTGCAGAAAATGGCAAAAATAATGTTAGAGCAATTTTTGTTCATTTGACTGCTGCTTTCTATTTTCCAGCAATACCCATTGGTACCCAATAAACTTTTTTTTTAAATACACCTTAAATACCCTAAACTGATTATCCTTGTACTGCAGTCAGGTGAAAATATCAACCATAAGTCTAAAAATAAGCTCAATGCTCTTATTTCCACTCTCACCTGTGCATACACGCCTGCCATCAGGATTATCCCCTAGCACAGAAGAAGCTTCTGGGGCTCCATTTTCATCAGGATTGTTTATAGTGAGCAGCATTGAGAGGATTTGAAAATATGTTGGTGATTCCAAAATAAATGTTACAGATATATTCACTGTAAAGACATGACCCGAGGTCAGTTATCATTACTAAGTAAAGAACATTCTGCATAACACTGCTGGACGTGGCTTTACTAAAAAAAAAACACTGAAATTTATGTTTTGGCCTGTAAATATGCTGAAGAAAACTCAAACACTATTTGGGGCCAATATTATATAAATAAATGTGACATTTAGTTTATTAATAGTCTTGTGAATAAGGTTCTTGGAGGAGACAGCAATAATCAATGGCTTATTTCAAGAATGAATAAAATTATGAATTAACTTAAAGTGACGTGTAAGTGTAGCAAATTAATTCTTATCCTTCAAACCATGGCCACATTTTCTTTGTGAATTCTAAGAGCTCATCAAACTAATAAAAACATGGGCATTGTTTTATTAATTGAACAACTCCAATTAAAGGCTTGATAAAATAGTCCACATCCCATGCATTACAATTTCGTGACTTGAAGTGGCTTCACTAAGTTGTAATCACAAGCAACTTTTGGAGAACAATATAAAAAATAATTATCTATTTCTCTCTTTAACATATATATATATATATATATATATATATATATATATATATATATATATATATATATATATACAACGATCAGTCATAATATTAAAACCACTGACAGGTGAAGTGAATAACATTGATTATCTCATTACAATGGCACATGTCAAGGGGTTGGAAATATTAGGCAGCAAGTGAACAGTCAGTTCTCAAAGTTGATGTGTTGGAAGCAGGAAAAATGGGCAAGCATAAGTATCTGAGCTACTTTGACAAGGGCAAAATTGTGATAACTAGACGACTGGGACAGAACGTCTCCAAAACAGCTGGTCTTGTATGGTGTTCCCATTATGCAGTGGTTAGTACCTACCATATTGGTTCATGAAAGACCAACCAGTGAACTGGAGACAGGGTCATGGGCGCCAATGCTTATTGATTCATGTGGGGGAGTGAAGGCTAGCCCATCTGGTCTGATCCCACAGAAGAGCTACTGTTGCACAAACAGCTGAAAAAGTTAATGCTGGCTATGATACAAAGGTGTCAGAACACACGGTGCATCGCAGCTTGCTGCTTATAGGGGTGCATAGCCACAGACTATCAGAGTGCTCATGCTGACCTCTATCCACTGCCGAAAGTACCTATAATGGGCACATGAGCATCATGGAGCAATGGAAGAAGGTGGCCTGGTCTTATGAATCATGTTTTCTTTCAGATCATGTGGACGGCCAGGTGCGTGTGTGTCACTTACCTGGGGAAGAGATGGCACCAGGATGCACTATGGGAAGAAGACAAGCAGGCGGAGGCAGTGTGAAGTTCTGAGCAATGTTCTGCTGGGAATCCTTGGGTCCTGGCATTTATGTGGATGTTACTTTGACACGTACCACCTACCTAAACATTGTTGCAGACCAATTACACCCCTTCATGACAACGGTATTCCCTAATGGGAGTGGCCTCTTTCATTAGGATAATGCACCCTGCCACACTGCAAATATTGGTCATGAATGGTTTAAGGAACATTACAAAGAGTTCAAGGTGTTGACTTTGCCTCCAAATTCCCCAGAACCCAATCCAGTCAAGCATCTGTGGACAAACAAGTCCAGTCCATGGAGACCCCACCTCAAAGGATCTGCTGCTAACGTCTTGGTGCCAGATACCACAGCACACCTTAAGAGGTCTTGTGGAGTCCATACCTCAATGGGTTACAGCTGTTTTGGCCACACAAGGGGGACCTACACAATATTAGGCAGGTGGTGTTAATGTTATATATAAGGGCCAGAATTTGGCCTTGTCAAAGTCTCTCAGTTCCTTATGCTTGCCCATTTTTCCTGCTTTCAAGACATCAACTTTGAGAATTGACTGTTCACTTGTTGTCTAGTATGTTAATATCCCACCTCTTGACAGGTGCCACTGTAACGACATGATAATCAATGTTATTCATGTCACCTGTCAGTGGTTTTAATGTTATGGCTGATCAGTATAGTTTTATATATATAAAACTGAAAAAAGGAATGGGCTACCAAAAATAAACTTGCAGATGTCTAATCCAGTTCTGAATTTGCATAACTTTTCCTGCATAAATATTGATGTAATATGAATAAGACTATTGTGTACAAGAGGATTGGGATTAGCAGAACACAATCTTTATAATTTATAATTATAATAGGTTTTAATTTATGCTGGGGCATTACTGCCTTTATACTGAGGAAGCTTCTCAGAATTATGGCTCAGTGTCTCAATGTAGTGAGAATATTTCTTACAATTATGACTGTATTTTAAAGTTGGTTTTATATATGATATATTTGATATTGGCTATTCATTTGATAGAGGTGCAATAGGATTAGGCGGTTCTTTCATTGCCAGAGTACAAATTACGGCTATAGGAGTCGAGTCTGGTCTTGGACTTGAGTCCAATCTCCAGATGTTTTCTGTATAAACTTAGACTTTTTTTGGGAGCATTGGCATTTGTGCTTGCATTTGTCTCAGTCTTGGGCATTGATCTCAGTAAAATGCAGTGGTTTTGGTCTTGAGTTAGAGTTTGTAAAAATATATTTTTTTTTGCCTTTTCTTTTCGCATGCCCAAAGTTTGACAAGGAGCAATTCCTTCTGCTAGAAAACATAGACTAATCATTGGCACATTGGCAAAATAAAGCCAATTAAGTAAAGGCTTGGCCTCAGAAAATTGAAGTAAAGGCTTGGCCTCAGAAAATATTTGATGCTTTTCAGTCTTGACCTTGACTCAGTCTCACTTTCATTTGGGCTCAGTGGCTTGACTTTGCCTTGACCCTCTTAAGATCTGACTAGATTTTGGCTAGTCATGGACTTGACAATGGCCTTTTCGCCTACAGCCCAAGTACAAATGGATCAAGGATCTGTAGCAGTTGGTGTTTGCAAGCTTCTACAGCTTTTTATTTGGTGGTTTCCAATGGCCAGTGACTCCATGATGAAGAAATCTTATTGACAGAGACAGTGAATATTATGCCTCTGTCAATGACTGTGGCAGATGGATGAGGTCTTCCTTCAGGTTCTATACACTCTCTCATGGAGTATCCTCTTACAAGACCTTTGTGTCTCAAGTGAAACATTTTGGCTCATACTTCAGTAACATTCAGATATTGACTGCACAATCCAAATTTTAACTACTGCCAGGATGGCCACATTATGTAACCACTCCACTAAGCTGCTACAGGATGATTCCAATGCCAATGGAAGGGATGTAGCTCTGAAATGTGGTATTGAGCCCGTGCTAAAGACATCATGGCATTGTTTTTTTTTTTCTTTAAAACCCTGCTCCCGTCCCCAGAGGCTGGCCCTAGACTGACATTAAGTTGTGGTTGGAGCTATGTTGAGGGATTAAATGTCACACCCTTGAGTGCTCTCCATTCCACTTTCCAGCTATCAGCACCACCAGTGTACTGACCACCAGTTCCATCCAATAACCACCTGGTCATTATTGTAGACACCTGATAATCCTCAAGGACAATCCCTCTGACAACTCTGGGAAATCTCTCAATTTCCTAGAAAACACATGTGTTTTATTTATCTAGTTTTTGGCTCTTTTAGTTTGTTACTGACCAAGTTAGTATTTTCACTTAGCTGTAGCCTCTTTGCCTGTGTGTTATCTTTTTCCTGTTTCCTTTTTGGCCTAGCCAGTTTCAGCCTGATACTTTAGGTTTGCACACGCATCCTTATGTACTGCTAGATAATTCATATGAACACATAAAATACATGTCCCTTAGTTTTATGGACACCAATATGTAAGCATACCTAGAAAAAAAAATACAACTAATACAAAAAATTAGCAGCTTGTAACATAAAATAAGAGCAAACATGGTTTATTGGTACAGTTCCCACACACTGTTCCTCTCACTGTCATCCATTTAGCTAGTGCTTTATCTGGAACACTATTGTCCATTGCAAAAAAAGAAAAAGTCCGCCAAGCACTTGCTGTCACACTGACTTCCTGTTTCAAAAGGAAATACTTCAGCATACAGCATGACATCATGGCCCCCAAGCCATTTTAAATACCATTTTGTGTCATTGATTAGCATAGTATGTATTTGTGGAGTGATACAGCAAGATTTTTTTTTTTTACTCTTTCTATTTTTCATTGCCCAGGCATCCATTATCTCCACTAAGAGTTTCTCTGTGTATTTACATGGTGCCCCTGAGCAGGGAGCAGTCAGGTGTGATCATTCTGCTTAACATTTCTCTCACTGAATTAAAGAGCCACTTGATATTTTCTTGATATTTTCTCTGACATCGACTCTGCTGTGGGTTTAGTGACTGTATTGAAAAGTGTATTATCTGGCACCACAGAAAGAAAAAAAATCCATCTTTTTATTTCCTCAAACTTCAAAAATGAGACATGAAATGAATGCTCTGTTATTTTGAAATAGACTCTAAAGCAGATATATTATTATAATTAATGAATTTCTGTCCTGTGTAATCAGTATTAGAATAAATCATGGCTTGCATCTCAAATCTTAATTCTGACTAATTGCTATATTAATTTGTAATACACACTACTGGCCACATTTTCCTTTTTCTATTTTAATCTTGTTTTAATCTGTTTATTCTTCTCCTCCATGTGGCATAATAATGATAATTATTTAACTTTACATAAATGTTAATATTATTTAATTTCCACAGCTGCCAGCCATGGAATATGGGGCCAAAATAGCATTAAACAGACTTTTTTTTTAATCAACCATCATTGTGATTGCTGAAATGTTTTTAATCAAATTAATATGCAAATTAAATAAATAACGCTTTCCCCTTCATTCAAGTGATATGTTGGCAATTTACACAAACTTCTTTAAATGAAAGATTTAAAGGATAATGCCACCCTGAAACACATTAAGTATGTTTACACTGAACTATTTGTGATATGTTTAGTGATTCTGGTGTTAATCTGTTGGTTGCTGCAGTACTTTTATTATTCCCATGGAAATTAGTGGTTGTGTGCCATTCTAATGTAACAGAAGTGCATTACTAGTGCAGTTATAGTGGTTTTTAATAGGAGAAAAAATATGAAAAATCTTAAACACAAGTGACAACCATCAGGTTTCGCTGTTAGCACCTAAATACAAAAGAGCAAGACCTTCTTTCCTAACTCACTACTATCCATCAGTGTTATCCAGCATTGTGTATATTGTAATACACCTTTAATCAAAGTGAAAATAGACCAGCATGCCAATAGAAGAAGTTTGGGAATGGTCTGTACAGAGGTGAACACATGCAAAAGGGTAATCCAAAGACGGTATCATGGTACAGGACAACAGTCACAAAACAACAAGACAACTGGGAATAATAATAATACTCAGCATTTGTCACTATGGGATTGATTGGCAAGACTTCACAACTATACTGAGGATTGCAAGAGTTTATACACTTGAACCAGGAAGTAAACCAGATGTAAATAAGGGAACTGGAATAGTAGTCAGGAGATGATGACCTCTGCCAGCAGGGCAGGCAGAGAGTGTCTGTGACACTACTTAATATCCTTCACCAGCATGTAAGTACTGTTACATTATCTCAATATTTGTAAAACAACATTTATCCATGGCTGTATTATAGCTGAACACATAAGAACAGGGATGCAGTATTTGGAAAATATAGCATGTAAAAATGGACATCTGTAGTAGATGTGATCCACAGGGTGTCCCAAAAGTGTCCAAACATAGGGACTATGTATACCAGCACCACGTTGGTAGTGCCTTTGTCAGTGGATGTTCATGGATGTCCGCTTCTCGGTTGGTCTGTAAAACCTCCATTCTTTTTGAATTTGTTAATAAGTTTGGCAACAGTGTCATGTGTGAAATGCCTGCCATCTATCCTGTTAAGTCTATCGCAACCTTGGGATAGAGCCATGAGAATTATTTCAATACGTTCTTATATATAAAATATAAACTAAGTAAGGAAAATTTTGGAAGACATTTTGCTAAAAAGTTTTAATTTCCCCTGTGTATGGAGACTTTTGGGACACCCTGCAGATGCACATGGGAAAAAAAGAAAGAAAGAAAAATACATGTTTTTATTAAAAAAAAAAGATATGGTAACCTTGCAGGCATGAATTGTATGCAATCATTTTTAATAAACTGAATGGGATGCCAATAATAATAATAATAATAATAATAATAATAATAATCGCTTGCAGTTGCCTAACCCAGGTCTGCCTATGCATAACTTTTCCTGCATAAATATTGATATAATATGAGTCCTGGGATTAGCAGAGCACAGTCTTGAACTTGAGTCCAATTTCAAGATGTTCTCTGTATCGACTTAAACTTGTTTTAGGATTACTGGCATTTGTACTTGGATTTGTCTTAGTCTTGGAGATTTTGCTAAATTGCAATGTTCTTGGTCTTGACTGAGAGTTTGTAAAAATAAAGTTTGTTGTCTTTTCTTTTTGCATGCCCAAACTTTGAAAAGAAGTAATTCCTCCTGCTAGAAAACATACGTTAATCGTTGGCACACTGGCAAAATAAAGCTAACAAGTTGACAAGGATTTGATGCTTTTCTTGATCTTGACTCAGTTTCACTTTTTAAAAAGCAAGTACAAATGAAAGTACCTGGGAGGAAATAAAAGTGTAAAAAAGCACACGTGTCTAGAGTCAACAACCATCACAGAGTATGTTGAGCTGTTTTCCTGAATGAGAACAGCATGGTCAGGGATCTGACATCTACCTTGATAGGGCATCAGTAAAATGTTGCATGCCTGGACTGTTTGGAAATCGTATTGTTCCAGTATAGTCCCACTCGGATACTTAAACTAGAACAACTAGCATAGACATTTATGGTATATGCAAAGGGGAAGCTTAGCATGTAGTAAATCAATTGCTTAGTAAAGTTTGCCACTGCAAGCAATTATTGTTGTTATGAACCTCTGTGATGTTGCTTTATTTCCTACTTTTCATTGCACACAGAATCACAACCCACAAAGCAAGTCCTGAAGCCCTGAGCTGCAAGTCGTGAAAAAAAAAAAAAATGTTGAAGTGTGATGTCATAATTTCAATATATATATAAAGTACATTTATATGAATAAAGTTTCTGTGAAGGTAAAATAGACAGTTTTTGGCAATAATGAACTCTTTAAGTGTAATTAAAAGGTCTAAGGGTTCTGATAAGGATACTTTATTAATATAATGGTCAGTAAGATATTGTGTTATTATATGAATAAAGTGTATTAAAAAATGGGGTTTCAGTTCATTCCACCAGTTTTCTATGGGATTCTGGTCAGAGCTACGTGATGACTACTAAAATCATTTCATTTTGTTGTCTTTTTGCCTTTTTGTTACAACTTTGGAGGTATGCTTAGGATCATTGTCCCCGATGTCTTGAGATGGCTG